>NC_133331.1:264690063-264882930 GCF_042186555.1 Aquarana catesbeiana
TTTATGTTTGAACGTGCACCATCAGACGGGACCACTTGTTCTCAGCTTAAAGCCTCTGACATTGGTGGTTCAGCCAAGACATTCAGCTGGCTGATGCTATGCACAGTTCTAATGAAGTGCTAGTTTACATTCTCCGCAGAATGGGGGTTCTCAGCACTTTAATAGGCTCTTTTCTTCTTTTATGTTTGAACGTGCACCATCAGACGGGACCACTTGTTCTCAGCTTAAAGCCTCTGACATTGGTGGTTCAGCCAAGACATTCAGCTGGCTGATGCTATGCACAGTTCTAATGAAGTGCTAGTTTACATTCTCCGCAGAATGGGGGTGCTCAGCACTTTAATAGGCTCTTTTCTTCTTTTATGATGGAGCGTGCACCATCAGACGGGACCACTTGTTCTCAGCTTAAAGCATCTGACATTGGTGGTTCAGCCAACACATTCAGCTGGCTGATGCTATGCACAATTCTAATGATGTGCTGCTTTCCGTTCTCCGCAGAATGGGGGTGCTCAGCACTTTAATAGGCTCTTTTCTTCTTTTATGCTCGAGCGTGCACCATCAGACGGGACCACTTGTTCTCAGCTTAAAGCCTCTGACATTGGTGGTTCAGCCAAGACATTCAGCTGGCTGATGCTATGCACAGTTCTAATGAAGTGCTAGTTTACATTCTCCGCAGAATGGGGGTGCTCAGCACTTTAATAGGCTCTTTTCTTCTTTTATGATGGAGCGTGCACCATCAGACGGGACCACTTGTTCTCAGCTTAAAGCATCTGACATTGGTGGTTCAGCCAACACATTCAGCTGGCTGATGCTATGCACAATTCTAATGATGTGCTGCTTTCCATTCTCCGCAGAATGGGGGTGCTCAGCACTTTAATAGGCTCTTTTCTTCTTTTATGTTTGAACGTGCACCATCAGACGGGACCACTTGTTCTCAGCTTAAAGCCTCTGACATTGGTGGTTCAGCCAAGACATTCAGCTGGCTGATGCTATGCACAATTCTAATGATGTGCTGCTTTCCATTCTCCGCAGAATGGGGGTGCTCAGCACTTTAATAGGCTCTTTTCTTCTTTTATGTTTGAACGTGCACCATCAGACGGGACCACTTGTTCTCAGCTTAAAGCCTCTGACATTGGTGGTTCAGCCAACACATTCAGCTGGCTGATGCTATGCACAATTCTAATGATGTGCTGCTTTCCATTCTCCGCAGAATGGGGGTGCTCAGCACTTTAATAGGCTCTTTTTTTCTTTTATGTTTGAACGTGCACCATCAGACAGGACCACTTGTTCTCAGCTTAAAGCCTCTGACATTGGTGGTTCAGCCAAGACATTCAGCTGGCTGATGCTATGCACAGTTCTAATGAAGTGCTAGTTTACATTCTCCGCAGAATGGGGGTGCTCAGCACTTTAATAGGCTCTTTTCTTCTTTTATGATGGAGCGTGCACCATCAGACGGGACCACTTGTTCTCAGCTTAAAGCCTCTGACATTGGTGGTTCAGTCAACACATTCAGCTGGCTGATGCTATGCACAATTCTAATGATGTGCTGCTTTCCATTCTCCGCAGAATGGGGGTGCTCAGCACTTTAATAGGCTCTTTTCTTCTTTTATGTTTGAACGTGCACCATACCCATACAATATTTTGCTATGGGGCCCTGCTATTTCTAGTTACGCCCCTGCTTGCCAGCTGGAGTTCCCGATGCGAAGCATCCACCATCCATCCTTTTTGACACAGATGCGGGCACACACCATCGTATCACAAAGGTCCCGATTGGAGAGCCTGTTGGCAACCACTGTTTGATGCCTGTTTGACCCACCACCGTATGGCGTGTGCGTCCACGTTTTGGGGTAAGAGTATCCATTCCCTCTGTTGTCCTATACATACACCTGTGATTGCTGCATGTAGAAGTCTGCTTCCTCATATTTACCAACCTCAGAAGAAACATCTTCCAATACTTTTTAATAGACTATATAGTAGCACACAGAGGAGCCCATAGATGTGCTCTTTGTCCATCACAGACTCATCACTATTTTTAGCTTGTGTTTCATTTTCACATGCAGTTTCATTATTCGTTCATGTTATACTTGTATGAGTCCTTTTGTCATTATTTATGCACCTATTACTTTAAGTGTTTATTTGCATACCACCTTTCTCACCATTTTATGATTCACTAGTGGAATACCCACTCCCATAGGTGATCCTGGGGGATTCGTGTTCCTTAAGCTCTGCATTTTATATTTTTTATCTTTCACACACAACCTATCACGTTGTTGATGCTAGCTGCTGATTTGTATTATTATTTTTTGAGATTCACTAGTAGCGCAACTTTTTAACATATTTTTTGTTAATATAGTGCATATAATTGTACCACAATATTCCAAATATGCGAATAAAAGTGGAAAAAATGTGTGATTCCAACAAACAGTCCAAATAAAAAGTAGCAGTTTTGATAGTCCTACAGTGTGTAAAACACAATCCAGCAATCCCAGCAGGCCTTTCACAGAAACGGCATCAAGAGCGGATCCAAGTCATACATAAAAACAGAAGCACTCTGTTTTTATGCAATGGAAGCAATAGTGTAATATTGTTAAAATCAATATATTTTATTAAACGAAAGAGGATACATTCAGATTTTTTTGCAGGCAGATAAAGCAATCTTACATTGCTTGTGGTCCAGTTTTGATGCTGACTTGCCCATTTGACTGTGGACACGGGTCAGCATGAGCACCCTGGCCAGTCTGTGACTACGCAGCCCCATACACAACAAACAGGAATGCATCTTTTTATCAGAACCAACGTTCACTTTTTCAGTATTTGAACTAAGGTAGCTCTTTTATTGGATCAGACTACACGGGCCAGCTGTCACCTCCCGCGTACTGTACATCAGTGAGCCCTGCGCACCCATGACCCTGTTGCTGGTTTACTAGTTTTCCGTCCTTGCACCACTTTTGGTCGGTTCTGACCATTGCAGACTGGGAACATCCCACAGGAGCTGCAGTTTTGGAGATGTTCTGACCCAGTCATCTATCCATTACAATTTAGCCCTTGTCAAAGTTGCCCAAATCCTTATGCCACGTACACATGGTTGGAATTTCAGACAGAAAAAGTCCAATGGGAGTTTTTGGTCGTATATTCCGACAATGTGTATGCCCCATCGGACTTTTTCTGTCTGCATTTCCGACGGACTTAGATAGAGAACATGTTCTAAATCTTTCCGTCGGGAATGCCGACGGAGGTTATCCCGTTGGCAAGTCCGACCGTGTGTACGGGGCATTACACTTGCCCATTGTCTGTTTTCAACGCATCAACTTCAGAGACAACATGTTCACCTGCTGCCCAATATATCCTACTCACTTTCAGATGTCATTGTAACGAGATATTCAATGTTATTCACTTTATCTGTCAATGATCATAATGTTATTGGCATTTACTGTATATTGGAAGTACTGAGTTTATTGCTGCCATCTACTGGTCATTAAGTAGTTAAAGTAGAACTATAGGCAAAACTTATTTTTTTCATTTTGGCTAGAGTAAGGGGGTTATAACCCCTGTCTGATTTTTTTTTTTTTTTTTTTACATCTGTGTCCCATTTTGGAGATTTCCCTTCACTTTCTGTCCCATAGCCAAACAGGAACTAAGAGGAAATCCCTACAAATTAAGGGAGTTCCTGGGGGACCCCCAGGTCACCAGAACTTGTGTCCCCATTGGAAGATTTCTCCTCTATTACTTTTCTGGCAACAATCCAAAATTTGGGATTATCTTTGCTTTCACTTTCAATGAAAATGGTAAACAGGACAAATAGAGAGGGTGAGTCTCCCTAACAGGGACACAGACAGCAATAAAAACTGACCGGTGGGGGGGCGTGACCGGAAGCCATCCTGTACGGGTGCTTGAATTCCCTGCTCTCTCTCAGCCTGTAGCTACCAGGCACTCTTGGGGACTCTCTGCTTCATATATATAGGAAGATACAGGACGACTCGCTCCACCAAAGCCCGGGATCTTCACAACCCCTGCTCCTCCAAGGACCTCCAGGACTACTTTTCACCGACTGCCATGTTGCCGGGAGGAACAGGCAAAATGGCGCCAAACGCCTCCACCTCCCGCTCCCGGGCCTCAACACGGCTCTCCCCATCGGCTCAGTCAACACACCGGGCCCCCACTTACCCCCCCGCTAATGGCGATGGAGGGTGCAGATCCGACTGCACAGACTGGAGCGGTGAGTCTCTCCTTCCAGGCTTCCTTTCCTGGGGCCACGCCACGAGGAACACTGGCCGCCATATCAGGCCAGCTCCCCCTGCAGTACACTCAATGCACAGACCCCTTTCCACGACCGCTGCGGATGGCATCAGACCCCTGTGTCCATGGGGTAGATCCTGGATCCCCTGCCCCCCAGACTCCTCTGAGGACTTCCCTGCCCTGCATGGCCCTATGCAGCCCACATCCACCCGATGCCAAAGCCTGAACCTGCAAGGAGCCATTCATATCCCTGTGACTCCATGTCAGCACCATCCTCCCATAAATCTCAGAGGCTGTCTCGCTCCCAAGATCCCATCTCCTATAGGGACAATACTGAACTCTCTGTCACCTATGCCCAAATGGCCCGTTTCCCTGCTCCTGCAGGACACATCCTGCAGGCTCTACCATCCCCACAAGCTCCAGCCTGGTATGAGCCATGGGATCAGCCACAAGTGCCTACACGCCAAGCTCATGGCACCACTATGTCGGAGCCTCAGCCACTGCCTTCTCAATCCCACATACCACCACAACCGACAGTACCTGCCCATGTGCATCCCATGCCCCCCCCCTTGACATTCTTATCTCCAGGCTATCCCTACAGGTTCAAGTACTCCAATCGGGCCTAAAACATCTGGCAGACAGAGTTGAAATGGCTGAGGAGGAGATACAGGAAACGAAACTGGCAGTCCACCGGGCCCAACTTCAGGGTGCTGATCACCACTCCCTATTAGGGATGAGCTTCGTGTTCGAGTCGAACCCATGTTCGACTCGAACATCGGCTGTTCGATCGTTCGCCGAATTGCGAACGTTATGGGCCGTTCGCGCTAAATTCGTGTGGCGCGTCACGGCCCATAATTCACTGCGGCATCGCAGTGCATTGCTGGCTGATGATTGGCCAAGCATGCACTATGACCCGCATGCTTGGCCAATCACAGCGCCGTCAGTAGAGAGAGCTGTAATTGGCCAAAGCCAGGGTGGCTTTGGCCAATTATGGCTCAGGGGATTTAGTACACACCCCACACTATATAAGGCCGCCTGCACGGCGGCCCTGTGTAGTGTGTGTTCCGGTGTGCTGAGAGATAGAGAGAGAGAGAGACAGTGTCATTTGATTTGAGTTAGATAGATTAGGCAGAACAGTCAGTCAGTTAGCTGCACTTACAGTGTATTGTGTATATATATGCATCCCAGGTGTTGCATATATATATATACACTGTATTCAGTTTAGCTAGATCCGTTCCTGTTATCTTCTATCTAGACTATTTACATTTAATGCAGTGCGTCCTGCTCACAGTGTTCAGCTAGATCCGTTCCTGCTATTTACATTTAGTGCAGTGCGTCCTGCTCACAGTGTTCAGCTAGATCCGTTCCTGTTATCTTCTAGACTATTTACATTTAGTGCAGTGCGTCCTGCTCACAGTGTTCAGCTAGATCCGTTCCTGCAATTTACATTTAGTGCAGTGCGTCCTGCTCACAGTGTTCAGCTAGATCCGTTCCTGCTATTTACATTTAGTGCAGTGCGTCCTGCTCACAGTGTTCAGCTAGATCCGTTCCTGCTATTTACATTTAGTGCAGTGCGTCCTGCTCACAGTGTTCAGCTAGATCCGTTCCTGCTATTTACATTTAGTGCAGTGCGTCCTGCTCACAGTGTTCAGCTAGATCCGTTCCTGTTATCTTCTAGACTATTTACATTTAGTGCAGTGCGTCCTGCTCACAGTGTTCAGCTAGATCCGTTCCTGTTATCTTCTAGACTATTTACATTTAGTGCAGTGCGTCCTGCTCACAGTGTTCAGCTAGATCCGTTCCTGTTATCTTCTAGACTATTTACATTTAGTGCAGTGCGTCCTGCTCACAGTGTTCAGCTAGATCCGTTCCTGTTATCTTCTAGACTATTTACATTTAGTGCAGTGCGTCCTGCTCACAGTGTTCAGCTAGATCCGTTCCTGTTAAATTCCTACTGACAGGCAGGCTTGTCTGGTTACAGTATATAAAGCTACCTGAAGAAAATTACAGGTGTTCTATTTGATCCTATTAGTACCACGGTCAGGCAGCTAGACTATTTACATTTAGTACAGTGCGTCCTGCTCACAGTGTTCAGCTAGATCCGTTCCTGTTATCTTCCTACTGACAGGCAGGCTTGTCTGGTTACAGTATATAAAGCTACTTGAAGAAAATTACAGGTGTTCTATCCCAGCTTAGTGCAGCTACAGGCCATTAGTATGTCTGGAAGGCCAAGAAGGAGAGGCAGACAGTCACAAGCCAATAAGAGAGGGCAAGCAGGCTCTGTGTCTAGTGCTGGTCGTGGAGACGGTGCATCCTCATCAGCACGTGGCCATGGGACACGCTTGGCCTTTTTTTCGGCAGCTGGCCGCGTTGAGCCGCAACATGCGGAAGACTTGGTCGAGTGGATGACCAAGCCGTCCTCATCCTCCTCATCCTCTCTCACCCATGCCCAGGGTGCTTTGTCTGGCAAAGCAGCGGCCTCTTCCCTCAGCTCAATGTCATCAGTGACTCCTTCCCTAGCTCCACCATGTCCTCATGAGGATTCCCTCGAACTGTTTGACCACAGTGTTGGGTACATGCTCCAGGAGGATGCCCAGCGTTTGGAAGGCTCTGATGACGATACTGAGCTCGATGAAGGCAGTAACATGAGCGCGGACAGAGGGGGTGCCCAAGAAGGACAGCAATCTGGCAGTCATGCTCCCCCTGCTGCAGCATACTGCCAGGTTTGCTCCAGTGATGAGGAGGGAGGGGATGATGAGGTCACTGACTCAACGTGGGTGCCTGATAGGAGAGAGGAGGAGGAGGAGGAGGAGGAGGAGGAGGAGGAGGCGGCAGCACATCACCAACGAGGCAGGATGCCCTCCAGGGGCCAGCCTAAGGGCAGCACATTGACTGCATCACACCCCAAAGCTCCACATGTGCAGGGCGCTGCAGTCTCTGCGCGTTATTCAAAAAGTTCTTTGGTGTGGGCCTTTTTTGAGACGAGTGCATCAGATCGCACCGCTGCTATTTGCAACATATGTCTCAAGCGTATCTCGCGTGGCCAAAACATCTCCCGCTTGGGTACCACATGCTTGACCAGACATATGTTGACCTGCCATGCAGTTCGTTGGCAAGCGTATCTAAAAGACCCACACCAAAGAACAAAGAGGATCTCTCCTTGCTCCTCATCAGCTGAGATTTCCAACCCCACTAGACCTTCAGTCCTCTCTGAGACCTGCAGTGAGAGGAATGAAGGTGTAGAATTAGGTGTGTCACAGCCAAGTACTTGTGGGCAATCTGCTTTTGGTACACCGACGTCAGATTGTACCAGGCAAATTTCCCTGCCCCAGCTGCTGCACCGCCGAAAGAAGTTTGCTCCCAGCCATCCACATGCCCAGCGGTTGAATGCTAGCTTGGCAAAATTGCTAGCACTTCAACTGCTGCCTTTTCAGTTGGTAGACTCTGCCCCCTTCCGTGAGTTTGTGGAATGTGCGGTTCCTCAGTGGCAGGTACCCAAACGCCACTTTTTCTCACGGAAGGCGATTCCGGCTCTCTACCGGCATGTGGAAGGCAATGTCCATGCCTCGCTGGACAGGGCGGTCAGCGGTAAGGTGCATATTACCGCTGACTCATGGTCCAGCAGGCATGGACAGGGACGTTACCTAAGTTTCACGGCGCATTGGGTGACTCTGCTGGCAGCTGGGAAGGATGCAGGACAAGGTGCAGTAGTGTTGGAGGTTGTTCCGCCACCACGCCTCCAAAATGCTGATTGTGACACACCTCTCTCCTCCACCCCCTCCTCTTCTTCTTCCTCCATGGCCTCTTCCTCGGAACCAGCGGTGCTCCGTAGGCGTTCAAGGGGCTACGCAAGTACGCAGGCCAAAAGATGCCATGCGGTGCTTGAGCTGGTATGCTTGGGGGACAGGAGCCACACTGGGGCAGAGGTTCTGTCAGCTCTGCAGGGGCAGGTTCAGAGGTGGTTGACGCCACGCCAACTTAAGGCAGGAATGGTGGTTTGCGACAATGGCACCAACCTCCTCTCTGCCCTCCGACAGGGACAAATGACCCATGTGCCCTGTTTGGCTCACGTCCTTAACTTGGTGGTGCAGCGGTTCTTGGGCAGGTACCCGGGCTTACAGGATGTCCTGAGGCAGGCCAGGAAAGTCTGTGTGCATTTCCGCCGGTCATATAATGCCAGTGCTCGGCTGACGGACCTCCAAAAGGAGTTTAACCTGCCCAAGAACCGCCTAATCTGTGACATGCCCACCAGGTGGAACTCAACGTTGGCCATGCTGCAGCGGCTGCACACGCAGCAGAGGGCCATCAATGAGTACCTGTGCGACTATGGCACCAGGACAGGGTCAGGGGAGCTTGGTTTTTTTTCCCCACGCCAGTGGGCCATGATCAGGGATGCATGCACTGTCCTGTCACCATTCGAGGAGGCCACAAGGATGGTGAGCAGTGACAGTGCATGCATCAGTGACACTGTCCCCCTTGTCCACCTGTTGGAGCACACGCTGCGTGGAATAATGGACAGGGCACTTGAGGCAGAACAGAGGCAGGAAGAGGAGGACTTCCTTAGCTCTCAAGGCCCCCTTTATCCAGACAGTGTTCCTGCGTGCCCGCCGATCACACAGGAAGAGGACGAGGAGGAAGAGGAGGAGGAGGAAGATTGTGTCAGTATGGAGGTGGAGCCTGGCACTCAGCATCAGCAGCAGTCTTTAAGGGATCAGTCCCAAGAAACACATGGACTTGTACGTGGCTGGGAGGAGGTGGCTGCGGACCATGTCGTTCTTAGTGACCCAGAGGACTCCGGACCAAATGCCTCAGCAAACCTACGCTGCATGGCCTCCCTGATCCTGCAAAGCCTGCGTAAGGATCCTCGTATTCGTGGTATCAAGGAGAAGGACCAATACTGGCTGGCAACCCTCCTTGATCCACGTTACAAGGGTAAGGTTGCGGACCTTATCTTGCCATCGCAGAGGGAGCAGAGGATGAAACATCTTCGGGAGGCCTTGCAGAAAGGTCTGTGCAACGCGTTCCCAGAGACTGGGAGGTTACAAACTCCTGTTTCTGGACAACGTGTTGCTGAGGCTTCGGTCAGTCAAAGAAGGAGCGGTGGAGAAGGTGGCCGTCTGACCGATGCGTTCAGACAATTTTTTGGTCCGCAGCCCCAAGGTATGATCGGTTCCAGCAACCATCGCCAGCGTCTGTTTTACATGGTGCAGGAATACCTAGGGGCAAGATCAGACTTGGACACCTTTCCCACCGAAAATCCTCTGGGTTACTGGGTCTTGAGGATGGATCACTGGCCAGAGCTTGCACAGTATGCAATTGAGCTACTGGCCTGTCCTGCATCCAGCGTTCTTTCGGAACGCACATTCAGTGCTGCTGGAGGCGTGGTAACCGATCACAGGGTGCGTCTGTCCACCGACTCGGTCGATCGGCTGACCTTCATAAAAATGAATGAGTCTTGGATCACCACCAGCTACCAAGCACCTGATGCTGATGTAACCGAATAATTTTTTTTGAAATCTCAGATCCCTTCAAAGACTGCCTATGCTGATGCTGAGTGACTATCCCTGAGTAATTATCCTCTTCCTCCTCAATCATCACGCTGATAGCTTGTAAGAACATTTTTGGTTCTGGGCGCCACCACCAGTGCCTAAGGCACAATTTTTCAGCCCCTGTTTAACAGGGGCGTGTAATTACAATTTTTGATGTAATACTTTGCAGCAGGGCTCGTTCCTGCATTCCAACTAGAGTGTCTGTGAGGGGTTGCAGTGTTGTGGCACCAGCACCAGTGCCTAGGGCCCAATTTTTCTGCCCCTGTCTAACAGGGGCGTGTAATTACAATTTTTGATGCAATACTTTGCAGCAGGGCTCGTTCCTGCGTTCCAACTAGAGTGTCTGTGAGGGGTTGCAGTGTTGTGGCACCAGCACCAGTGCCTAAGGCCCAATTTTTCTGCCCCTGTCTAACAGGGGCGTGTAATTACAATTTTTGATGCAATACTTTGCAGCAGGGCTCGTTCCTGCGTTCCAACTAGAGTGTCTGTGAGGGGTTGCAGTGTTGTGGCACCAGCACCAGTGCCTAAGGCCCAATTTTTCTGCCCCTGTCTAACAGGGGCGTGTAATTACAATTTTTGATGCAATACTTTGCAGCAGGGCTCGTTCCTGCGTTCCAACTAGAGTGTCTGTGAGGGGTTGCAGTGTTGTGGCACCAGCACCAGTGCCTAAGGCCCAATTTTTCTGCCCCTGTCTAACAGGGGCGTGTAATTACAATTTTTGATGCAATACTTTGCAGCAGGGCTCGTTCCTGCGTTCCAACTAGAGTGTCTGTGAGGGGTTGCAGTGTTGTGGCACCAGCACCAGTGCCTAAGGCCCAATTTTTCTGCCCCTGTCTAACAGGGGCGTGTAATTACAATTTTTGAAGCAATAATTTGCAGCAGGGCTCGTTCCTGCGTTCCAACTAGAGTGTCTGTGAGGGGTTGCAGTGTTGTGGCACCAGCACCAGTGCCTAAGGCCTAATTTTTCAGCTCCTGTTCAACAGGGGCATGTAATTACAATTCTTGATCTAATATTTCACAGCAGGGCCCTGTGAGGGCTTACAGTGTTGTGGCCACAGCAACACCTAAGGCCCAAATTTCTGCTGAGTATATAGGGCAGGACCCTACTTTCAAACATCTAACTTACAAACGACTCCTACTTGCAAACGGAAGGAGACAACAGGAAGTGAGATGAAATCTACCCCTAGGAAGGGAAATTCTCTCCTGTAAGAGTTAATATGGGAAAACAATTTCTCCTTTCCACTGATGCTTTCCAATCCTTGTTCCACAAAAAAACCCAAATTTTCAAAAAACATTTTTCATTGGGACAAAAAAGTGAGGTGAAATCTTCTGAAGAGGAGGAAAGACAGCAAAACAAATGTCACAGGGGTGATAACCCTTCCCTATGTTTTCCAAAAAGCTTAGAAAAGATTTTTTGGCTGGAGCTAAACACGTTAAAAATGTTCAAAATTACAAACAGATTCTACTTAACAACAAACCTACAGTCCCTGTCTTGTTTGCACCGCCTGTATACTGCTGTTCAGAGTATATAGGGCCTGGTGGCCCCACACCTTTCCTTATTTTAATTTGGGTGCGGGGTTCCCCTTAATATCCATACAAGACCCAAAGGGCCTGGTAATGGACTGGGGGGTACCCATGCCGTTTGTCTCACTGATTTTCATCCATATTGCCATGACCCGACATGACATTAAACCCGCAAGCAGTTTTAAATGAGATTTTTTCCTTTAAAAATGACATTTGGTGCAGGGACTGTTCTAAACATGGGAAACATGCGTCACTTTACAGGCATACTATAGACACCCCCCAGGTACGATATTTAAAGGAATATTTCACTTTTTTTTTTTTACTTTAAGCATCATTAAAATCACTGCTCCCGAAAAAACGGCCGTTTTTAAAAGTTTTTTTTGCATTGATACATGTCCCCTGGGGTAGGACCCGGGTCCCCAAACCCTTTTTAGGACAATACCATGCAAATTAGCCTTTAAAATGAGCACTTTTGATTTCGAACGTTCGAGTCCCATAGACGTCAATGGGGTTCTAACGTTCGTGCGAACTTTCGGTCCGTTCGCGGGTTCTGGTGCGAACCGAACCGGGGGGTGTTCGGCTCATCCCTACTCCCTATTAAGAGACATGCAATGGCACATTGTGGACCTGGACAACAGGGGGTGCAGGAACAACAATTGCGTACGAGGCATTCCAGAATCAGAGGGCTCTGAAAATCTACAATCTACACTGCAGGCCCTATTCAATAACCTACTCGGCGAACCTCCTACTAAGCATATCGAAATGGACAGAGCCGGGGGGCGTGTCCTGGACATGGAGGAGTGAGGACGTGCTTTGCCTCAGCTCCGCTACACCGCAGCACAATATCAGCTTTACATAGGGGGATACTCACTTTTACAAGATCCCCCCATGTCACAACGATCTCGGCAGAGCTCCCAACCGACCAGGACCGACAGATCGCGGCAGGGACAGCTGGATTTATACTTTTCCGGGACCCGAGGACTAGGCCTGGAAGCCTCCAAGATGGCGCCGATCGGGAAGGCCCAGAAAGCCACAAAATCCACTCAACCAGCAACGGCCTCAACCCGAACCCTGAAAGCCTCAGCTTCAGCAGCATCTCCGGTGCCATCCCCAGGGTCGGTGAGTGATTCAGCCCCCTGTGCCTCCCCTGCCTCTTTAGATGGCCGCTCTGAACTATCTGACTACCTCTGTGAAGAGGATATCAAGCGCCATATTATGTCTTTACCCACTAAGGAGGACCTTGAACGTTTTACAAGCAGGGTAGAGAAAGCTTTCACAGAGGACATTGCCCAACTAAAAGCTGACACTTCCCACCTGGGTAACAGGGTAGAAGCATTAGAAGAGAAGCTAGAGGAGGTTCTCCCCACTATTGCTCTACTGCAATCTAAATGTCAGCAACAAGACCAGCAGATTGAAACCCTATTATGTCAGCTGGACGATGCAGAAAATCGCAGCAGAAGAGCGAACATTAGGATTCGGGGTCTTCCAGAAGCCACAGCCCCAAGGGATATTATCCCCACGCTGACAGATATATTCAGAGACATATTGGGCCTTCCGGCCACGGCTCCGATAGAAATTGACCGAGCTCACAGGGCACTAAGACCCCCCTCCCAAGAAGTGGACAACCCCAGGGATGTAATCTGCAAACTCCACAAATTCACTTTAAAAGACAACATCATGCAAAAAATGCGCAACAAACCCTACTATGATTTCGATGGTGCACGCTTATTCTTTTATCAAGACATATCTAGACGCACCCTCATGCAGCGCAGAGCCCTGAAGCCCCTCTTGACGGCGATCCAAGATGCTGGCCTTCCTTACCGCTGGGGGTTCCCCTTTTTTCTGCAGGCGACTAAAGATGGAAGACAAGTCACACTCCGCAACAAAGATGATCTCCCTCAGTTCCTGTCCTCTCTGGGCCTAGACGCAGTGGACTTTCCGGATTGGAGAATTTCATCTGGCGTTCCTGGGATCCAGGTCCCAACACCATGGTCAACTACTACCCGTAGGAACCGCAGAAGGGACAGACAGCTTCAGCATCAAGATACCCTCCATGGCTCCTCAGATACCCGTGACTGAGGGCGTAGTCCCACCGGACTCTTACAGTGGTCATAGACTTCCCCAGTGGTTAAGAAAAGGCCCCCCCTCTTTTCTCTCCTGTAGAGATTAGGCCCCCCAATATCAGCCTTAACGCTTTTAGCTGATATCCAGTTGGCTGTGATTGCAGATCACTCAAGAGTTATAACTAGTAGTAAATAATAATTTTTCCTCATATAGGTATTCTCTGATGTTCTGGTACTGGGTGGGAAACTGTGAACCCCAAAATTTAATGCAGTAGATTATCCCCACCTCCAACCCCAAACACCTTTTAAGACGTGGTGTGTGGAGACGGGGCTCCGCTCTCCACCCTGTGTTTAGGCACACGTTCCCCCACGTAGGCCACCCTATATTGGGTACAGTCCCTAGTTGGGGCAATAGGTAAGGTCTGAGGCCCCCTTCTTTCCGAGGGGGACCTCCCACCTATAGGTGTTCTATTTACAGACTTTGAGAATGTCTTGTCGTATTGTTTACGTTAATTTAACAGTTTGTTTTCTCTGTTCATTTTTCTATTCACTTTCCTCCCCCCCCACCGTTCTGTTCCCCTCTTTCCTTCCTTTCTAGGAGCAACCGAAGACTTCAGATGCTGCGCCGGGCGAGTGAATCCATCAGACATCCTCCCTACCACTTATTCAGACATGTCTACTATTAAGGTAATATCATACAACATAAGAGGCCTATGCTCCCCGGGGAAAAGAAATAAACTTTGGTGGGAACTTAAGAAATTAAAAGCTCACGTGGTTTTCCTACAGGAAACCCACTTTACTCATCACTCCCTACCTAGATTACCTACCCATTTATTTAGACAATGGTTCCATAGCACCTCCCCCACAGCTAAATCTAAAGGCACCACGATTGCTATTCACAGGAATTGCCCCTTCCAGCTCTCGGACAGCAAAATAGACCCACTAGGCCGTTATGTATTTTTGAAAGGAACCATAGCGGGACGAAAATATACTTTCGCCTCGTTATATGCGCCCAATTCTAATCAAATTACTTTCATCGACAGTACTCTAGACCTACTAGCAGACTTTAAAGAAGGCTATGTTATTTTAGGAGGGGACTTCAACGTTAGCCCGGACCCCCTGTTAGATACCTCCAGCTCTAGACACTCACACTCTTATGCTTTCCTAAAACACTTCCGAAAGTCATTTCAGTCCAACTTGCTGCTTGATAGCTGGAGGGTCCTCCATCCAAAGGAGAAAGACTTCAGCTATCACTCGACAGTACATGATGTTTACACCCGCATAGACCACGTCTATGTGGACCGCCCAACACTAGAGCTCGTGCAGTCCGCGTTCATTGGGAACATCACTCTATCTGATCACGCACCAGTGGGGGTGATCCTAGCACTCCCTTCAGGCTCCCGTGGGGCCTGGACGTGGAGGCTGAATGAAAATCTGTTGGACGATACAGTAGCAGTAGCCAAGGTATCTGAGACCATCTCAAATTATTTTAATGAAAATGTGACGGACGATATCAGCATGGGCGTAGTGTGGGAGGGCCACAAGGCAGTGATCAGAGGAGAGATAATATCACAAGGGGCTAGACTTAAAAAGATACTTCAGGCAGACTTTGAAAGAGTGTTGGCTGCCCTACAAGACGCGGAACTCAAACATAAACGAAATGGAGGCCCTGAGGCATTGCAGAGGCTAACTGAGTTAAGAGATTTGTTTTTGCGCCTGCTTGATCGGCAGACTCGTAGGCAAGCCAGACGAATATCACACAAATATTACGAACACGGCAACAAATGTGGTCGTATGCTTGCTAGAGCCATTCGTAAGAAGCACGCGCAGACTTACATACAAAAATTATGTTCCCCTTCTGGGGAGGTATCAACTCGGTCCTCCAAAATTGCCTCAGGGTTTCAAGATTACTACACACACCTATACAATTTACATCCTGACAACCCCCCAGAAACACAGCAATCCAAGTCCATAGCCATACGAGACTACTTGGCTGCTGCTGGCGCTCCAACTTTGAGTGCAGACCAGTGTGCTGACCTTGAACTTCCGATCTCCCCTGGGGAGATTGAACTGATAGTGAAGTCCCTCCCCACAGGAAAGAGCCCGGGACCGGATGGATACTCGGGATTGTACTACAAGACCTTCCTACCCCTCCTTAAAACCCACATGTGCGCCTACTTTAATTCCATAGCGGAAGGGGCCCCCATGCCTTCTGAGGCACTCCTGGCTCACATCACAGTGTTGCCAAAAGACGGTAAAGACCCGACGCTCCCCCAAAGCTACCGCCCGATCTCCCTCCTTAACGTGGACGTTAAGATACTAGCCAAGATTTTAGCGAATAGGATCGGGAATCTCCTGCCCAATATCATCCACCCCGACCAAACTGGGTTTATTAGGGGGCGGGAGGCGAGGGACAACTCCATTAGGGCCATACAACTCATCCACTGGGCCCGATCAAACCCTGACTCCAAACCTTACATCATTCTCTCCACGGACGCTGAAAAGGCCTTCGACCGGGTCAACTGGTCGTACCTCAAAGCGGTGTTGGAGACACTAGGGCTTAAAACACGCATGTTGACCTCTATCCTGGCGCTTTACTCTACGCCCTGTGCACAGGTCAAGGTGAATGGAGTGCTTTCCTCTAAATTCCCGATTAGGAATGGCACGAGACAAGGGTGCCCCCTGTCCCCCCTTCTCTTCGTTCTAGTCCTTGAACCATTACTATGCACGGTCAGGGCGAATGCAGACATAAGGGGTTTACGAGTAGGAAACACTGAACACAAGCTATCCGCCTACGCTGATGATGTGTTATTCCACCTCTCAGAACCCTTGTTATCATTGCCAGTCCTGATGAAGGAACTGAAAGTATTCGGATCACTCTCAAATTTCAAAATTAATTACTCCAAATCTGAAATTTTACCTATTCTCTTGACCCCTGCAATGATGAGTAACCTACAAGCCTCCTTTCCCTTCACCTGGGCTAAATCCTCCATCCGATACCTAGGGATTCAATTGACAGACAGCTTTGATTCCTTGTACGATGCAAATTTCCCTCCCCTACTTCATTCAATTAAAAAAGATCTCTCCCTCTGGACCAAGACTGCGTTCACTTGGATAGGCCGTATTAACATCATAAAAATGAATGTTCTACCCCGTGTACTCTTCTTTCTTCAAATGATACCAATCCCACTGCCTACCAAATTATTTTCCCAGATTAATAGCATCATAATGGGATTTGTGTGGAATGCACGTAGCCCCAGAATAGCCATGAGGACATTAAAACGCTCAAAACTAGCAGGTGGCCTTGGGATCCCAGACATATTGAAATATCACAAAGCAATTGCTCTTCAGAGGATCCTCAACTGGCGCTTCCACACCCAATCTAAAATTTGGGTCTCTCTTGAGAAATGGCTAGCTGGCAGGAATCTGGCCTTCGCTCCCTGGCTACCAAATGAATACCGAGGGCTCTCAGACTCAACTTCCCCACTGACAAGACACACTCTCTCCACTTGGGACAAACTAAACTCGATCTTAAACCTATCTCCGCCCATGTCCCCACTAGCCCCGTTAGGGGGATTTCTTTGGTTCTTGCCAGGAGAGCAAATGGCCTTTTTCGACCCTTGGGTAGATGATGGTAATGCCAGCTGTGGGAAACTGATGAGCAACGGTAAGCTGATGAGTTTCGAATCTCTACAAAGTAGACACAGGGGATCCAAAATAAACTTTTGGCGCTACAGACAGCTCCACCACTTTTTCGAAACTCACGGACAATCCATAAGAGATATTTCCACTCTTACTCCTTTTGAGCAACTTTTTGTAGAGGAAGATCCGACCCCACATTTAATTTCTGAAATGTATCGCTTATTAAACAGTGCTACTGACAATCTCAGACCGACCTATATACGGACCTGGGAGAGAGACTTACAACTAGACTTCTCCACATCCCAACTAACACATCTATATCAGCTCACCCACTCAAGCTCTATTGAATCCAGAACCCAAGAAACAAATTACAAGCTCCTGTCGCGCTGGTACAGAGTACCAACTGATTTAGCTCATATCTACCCCTCGGTATCAGACCAGTGCTGGAGGGGATGTGGACAGAGAGGCACGCTCCTCCACATTTGGTGGGAATGTCCTCTGATACAGCCATACTGGGCAGATGTCAAATCCCTAATAAAAGAAATTCTAGACTTGGATCTTCCTTTGAACCAGTCTACTTTCTCCTGCATGTCCCTCAGATGCCGATTAGTAGATACAGAAAATGCATACTACCACATCTGTTAAACGCAGCTCGACGCCTCCTTCCAATTTATTGGAAACAATCCAGGGTACCTTCTAGAGATGACTGGATTAAAAAAGTCAATGATATTAGAGAAGCTGAACACTGGATAGCATCCTGTAAAGGAAAATTGGAACGCTTTGAGGCCATATGGGGACCTTGGAGAGACTTTATGTTCGACCCGAATCTTATACCCTCAAGCCTAGATCTGGCCCTGCTGGAATTAGCAGAACCAACCCTGAGATCCCGCCTGGATAACAGTAACAGGGCCCACTGATAGACATTTTTCATAGACTCCCTCCAGGATGATAACCAACGGGTGGCGGAACTCGCTCGGCGCAGATCTATAAGACCTTCTCAGACTCTGAGGTATGCTCCACACCACTCCCCCCCCCCCTTCTTACCCTTTCCCCACCTCCCCATCCTTTCATACTTGTTCCCCCTCTGACTCTAAATATTTCTTATTCTTCTCTACCTTCTAAATTTTACTTCAGACTGCATACCAGTTGCCAATTATCAGGCTGCAGTCATAAGATACTGATGTTGCATTACTTGGACATGGGCGGCGGCTGACAACAAAGGGGAGCACAGACCCCCCACTGGGAGGTGGACCTTTTTTCGTTGCCCGCCTCTGGTGGATGGGGGGAAGAGAAGGGTGTGCCCTTCCTGGACACGGCGAGACGGATGAGGTTGTTGGAGGTATTTACCCCCCTCGGTTCGAGCCGTTGACAGGGAGGGCTCGCCCACTGGCTCTCCTGATCATTGAGCACTTTGAATGCGGCCAGGGTTGGTTCAACCAACACAACGCCGCATGATCATCCTGAATCAGGATGTGTACTGTAGATTACAGATAGGGCCGCCGCCGTAGGTCCGAAATCCTTATTTGCACTAGCAGATGTATAGACAAATTATATGTGTGTTCTATCCTGCATTTCTAAAATGTGTGTATTTTTCTACTAAAATGTTGATAAATAAAGATTATATAAAAAAAAAAGAAATGGACAGAGCCCACAGCGCCCTACGTCCTAAAGGATCTACCTCCAAGCCGCGAGATGTTATCTGCAGGGTCAACTCTTAGCTTCTGATGGAAGACATCATGCGAAAGGCTCGCTCCGCTCGTAAAGTGATACTTGAAGGTACCCAAGTCCAGCTATACCCAGATCTTTCTTGGATCACTCTACAAAAGCGCAGGCTTTTCCAACCCCTTATATGTACACTACAAAAAGAGGACATTATCTATCGCTGGGGGTTTCCTTTTGTCCTTACAGCAAAACGCTAGGGCAACTCTGCTGTGCTGTGCTACCCGGAAGACTTAGCTACCTTTTGTGATGTCTTGGAGATTCCTGCCCCCCAACTCCCTGACTGGGATCTTGTGGCTACACCTCCCCCGCCACCCACAGTCTGGCAGAAGGTCCCCTCACCTAAGCACCCTCGGGGCCCAGGTACAACTCGCAAAGCCACCAAACACAGAAATGGCTGAACTATATCTGTCCTATCTCCCGTGGCATCAGCTCCTCAACTGAACTGCCACCTGGCCACAGCTGGTGACTCTGCCTTAACCATTTTCCAGCCCCTGTTTTTGTCTTAGATCTACCTCATGGGCATGTCTCGGATGAGACCTGAGAGTGGATGATTATTCCGCTCACTAACTCCCTCTGGGTATTTGACTAAAGTTTCCTTATTTTTCTGACCAACCTTGGGCTCCTCTGTGTCCCCCTGACCTGTCCTCTTGGGTCTGAGTTGGGAGAACTTATAGGCACCCGTACTGACCTAGGCCTGTTAGCCTTACAAGGTCTTGTGAAAATGTATGCTGAATTTTCCTAATGTTCTACTGTACTAACCTTTTCTTGCCTTTCTTTTTCCTCTCTTCCCTCCTGTCATCAACTGGCTCCTCGTGCGGTCCCCTGCACCTACCTGGACTTCCTCCTGGAGAGTACCCGCTCCTGACTTCCTTGTTACAGACTCCCATCAACCACATCAGATAAGTACTATCCCCCTTGCTTTTACTCAACACCATGGCTAAGATCCTGTTCCTGAAAGTCCATGGCCTAAATTCCAACAAAAAGAGACATCTGGCACTAAGGGAATTTAAGCAGTCAGGAGCTGGTATCATCCTAGTCCAGGAGACACATTTTGACAAAGGGGGTTCCTTTGCATTCCCTCCAAAAACTATCCCCAGGTCTACCTGTCTTCAGGCCCTCATAAACGAGTGGGCGTCGCCATACTTCTTAAACGCAGGTCTCCATTCACTTGCTCTGAGTCCTACCGTGACCCACAAGGCCACTTTATCATTCTCCAGGGCCTGTGGCAATCGCTACTTTTTGTGCCTTATATGCCCCGAATGTCCGACAACTTGGGTTCCTATCTAAAGTTTATGCCCACCTTTTTCGGTCAGACCATGAGTTTCTAGTGATGGGGGTGACTTCAACCTAACCCAGTCTGCAGATTCTGATTGCCATGTGGTGAACCCCAGGGCCCCCCAAACTCGAGTCCTTAGAGACTCAAAGCTCTTCCAACAAATTACTAGACAATACGCTCTTTTTGATGCCTGGCGGGTTCTCCACTCTGGTGATCGACAGTACACTTTTTACTCTGCCCCCCATCATACACACTCCCGTATAGACTACTTCTTTGTTCACAACTTCACTCTTTGTATTAATAAATCTATCAATGGGTCCGCGCTTCAGACTTTTAAACACTGCTGCCCCCCTATGTAGGTAGGGAACACCTCAGTGTTACCCCAAAGAGGTTGAAATCAGAATATAGGGGATGGCGCTGTGTAAAACAAAGAGTGTGAAAGTGAGTGTTTTTAAAGTGACAAGTGCTTTGGTGCGTGATACAATCCTACATAAATAGAAAATTAAATAATAAAAATAATAAATAATAAATAAAAATAAAAATAAATGTTATAAAATGACGGAAATAAATTATATCAAAGAAATGTGAATGGACCAAAAACTAATATATATTGTAAAGTGATAAATCCTTATAGAAGTTCAAATACATCAATATATATATTGAGCAACCACCATCCTTATTTTTCTAAATAGTAAGGCATGTGTTAATCAACTGCAAAGTGACAAGTGTTAAAGCTGAAAAGGTTTAGTAGTGCACCACACACACTACAATTATGTGAAAAAACGTTGAAAATTAAACCCAGTCCATAAAGGCGTGTGTATCAAAAAAATGTGTATCAGAGATATATCCAAAATATATATATAAAAATATAAAAATATAAAAATATAAAAAATATAAAAATATAAAAATGTGTATCAAAAAATTATGTGAAAAGTATGCAATCCCAAATAGTTACATAGTTACATAGTTACATAGTAGGTGAGGTTGAAAAAAGACACAAGTCCATCAAGTCCAACCTATGTGTGTGATTATGTGTCAGTATTACATTACATATCCCTGTATATTGCGGTCATTCAGGTGATTATCTAATAGTTTCTTGAAGCTATCAATGCTCCCCGCTGAGACCACCGCCTGTGGAAGGGAATTCCACATCCTTGCCGCTCTTACAGTAAAGAACCCTCTACGTAGTTTAAGGTTAAACCTCTTTTCTTCTAATTGTAATGAGTGGCCACGAGTCTTATTAAACTCTCTTCTGCAAAAAAGTTTTATCCCTATTGTGGGGTCACCAGTACAGTATTTGTAAATTGAAATCATATCCCCTCTCAAGCGTCTCTTCTCCAGAGAGAATAAGTTCAGTGCTCGCAACCTTTCCTCATAACTAAGACCCTTTATTAGCTTTGTTGCCCTTCTTTGTACTCGCTCCATTTCCAGTACGTCCCTCCTGAGGACTGGTGCCCAGAACTGGACAGCATACTCCAGGTGCGGCCGGACCAGAGTCTTGTAGAGCGGGAGAATTATCGTTTTATCTCTGCAGTTGATCCCCCTTTTAATGCATGCCAATATTCTGTTTGCTTTATTAGCAGCAGCTTGGCATTGCATGCCATTGCTGAGCCTATCATCCACTAGGACCCCCAAGTCCTTTTCCATCCTAGATTCCCCCAGAGGTTCTCCCCCCAGTGTATAGATTGCATTCATATTTTTGCCACCCAAATGCATTATTTTACATTTTTCTACATTGAACCTCATTTGCCATGTAGTTGCCCACCCCATTAATTTGTTCAGGTCTTTTTGCAAGATTTCCACATCCTGCAGAGAAGTTATTGCCCTGCTTAGCTTAGTATCGTCTGCAAATACAGAGATTGAACTCTTTATCCCATCCTCCAGGTCGTTTATGAACAAATTAAATAGGATTGGTCCCAGCACAGAACCCTGGGGGACCCCACTACCCACCCCTGACCATTCTGAGTACTCCCCATTTATCACCACCCTCTGAACACGCCCTTGTAGCCAGTTTTCAATCCATGTACTCACCCTATGGTCCATGCCAACGCACCTTATTTTGTACAGTAAACGTTTATGGGGAACTGTGTCAAATGCTTTTGCAAAATCCAGATACACCACGTCTACGGGCCTTCCTTTATCTAGATGGCAACTCACCTCCTCATAGAAGGTTAATAGATTGGTTTGACAAGAACGATTCTTCATGAATCCATGCTGATTACTGCTAATGATATCATTCTTATTACTAAAATCTTGTATATAGTCCCTTATCATCCCCTCCAAGAGTTTACATATTATTGATGTTAGGCTAACTGGTCTGTAATTCCCAGGGATGTTTTTTGGGCCCTTTTTAAATATTGGTGCTACATTGGCTTTTCTCCAATCAGCTGGTACCATTCCAGTCAATAGACTGTCTGTAAAAATTAGGAACAACGGTCTGGCAATCACCTGACTGAGTTCCCTAAGTACCCTCGGATGCAAGCCATCTGGTTCCGGTGATTTATTAATGTTAAGTTTCTCAAGTCTAATTTTAATTCCGTCCTCTGTTAACCATGTAGGTGCTTCCTGTGTTGTGTCATGAGGATAAACACTGCAGTTTTGGTTACTGAAGCCCCCCGATTCACTCGTGAAGACTGAGGAGAAGAATAAATTCAATACCTCTGCCATCTCCCCATCCTTTGTAACCAGATGTCCTTCCTCATTCTTTATGGGGCCAATATGGTCTGTCCTCCCTTTTTTACTGTTTACATACTTAAAGAATTTCTTGGGATTTTTTTTGCTCTCCTCTGCTATGTGTCTTTCATGTTCTATCTTAGCCATCCTAATTGCACCCTTACATTTCTTATTGCATTCTTTATAAATTCTGAATGCTGTGGATGATCCCTCAACCTTGTATTTTTTGAAGGCCTTCTCCTTTGCTTTTATATGCATTTTTACATTGGAGTTAAGCCATCCAGGATGTTTGTTCGCTCTTTTAAATTTATTACCCAATGGGATACATTGGCTAATGCCCTTATTTAATATGCTCTTAAAGCAAACCCATCTCTCCTCTGTATTCTTTGTTCCTAATATTTTATCCCAATTTATGCCTTTTAGCAAGGTTTGTAGTTTAGGGAAGTTGGCTCTTTTGAAATTCAGTGTCTTTGTGTTCCCTTCATGTCTCCTATTTGTGTGATTTATACTGAAACTAATTGACCTGTGATCGCTGTTACCTAAATTGCCCCGTATTTCCACATCTGTTATCAGGTCTGTATTGTTGGTAATCAGTAGATCTAGTAATGTTTTATTTCTAGTTGGTGCGTCTACCATCTGACCCATAAAATTGTCCTGCAAGACATTAAGGAACTGGCGAGCCTTAAATGAATGCGCGGTTCCCTCCGCCCAGTCTATGTCTGGATAATTAAAATCCCCCATTATGATAACACTTCCCATCCTTGCTGCTAATCCAATTTGTGATAGGAGATCCGTCTCCACTTCCTCCCTCAGGTTAGGGGGCCTATAGCATACTCCCAGTATTATTTTCCCCTTAGCTTCATCCCTTTGGAGCTCTACCCATAAAGATTCCACCTCCTCCCTAGCCCCCTCAGTGATGTCATCTCTCACATTCACTTGTACATTATTCTTGATATATAGGCATACCCCTCCCCCTTTTTTACCCTCTCTATCCTTGCGGTATAGGGTATACCCTTGAATGTTTGCCAGCCAATCATGAGAGCTGTTGAACCAGGTCTCTGAAATTCCCACAAAATCCAAATCCTCCTTTTACAACAGTATCTCTAGTTCACCCATCTTGTCCGCCAGGCTCCTGGCATTGGTGAACATGCCACATAGTTTAGACCGGTCGCATATTGTCCTCGTATTGGGTGTTTCAAGATTGCAACTTGGACTTGCTACTATACTCACCTTGTGTTTTTGTGCTTTGGTTAACCTACCACTAATGCCCCCAATACTACCCTCTGGAATATCTTCCGCGCTGGCTATCACTGTCTCTGGACCCTCCCCCCCATCGCCTAGTTTAAAAACCCCTCTAACTTTTTGGCCATCTTCATTCCCAGCAGATCTGCACCCTCCTCATTTAGGTGCAGTCCGTCCCTTCTATAGTACCGGTTACCGACTGAGAAGTCGGCCCAGTCCTCCAGGAACCCCAAACCCCTCCTTACTACACCAGCTCTTCAGCCACTTGTTTACTTCCCTAATCTCCCTCTGCCTCTCTGGTGTGGCAGTTCATCTAGTGATACAAAATACAGTGCAATAGCGCATTTCCCAAAAGATTCTTCTTTATCAATGGAGATCCATGCAATACTTTTTTAGCAATTTTCCCCCCAATCTGATTGCACTCACCGGAGCTCCCTGCCCCTGCAGGGGTATGAGCGTGTGATGTCTGCCTTTAATCGCTCCAATCCCACCGGTGTCAATATCCTTCCACTTGGCCCAGTTCAGGTGAACCTCTCGTTGAGGAGGGGAGGGGGACTCACTGCCCCTAACTGCAGCACATATCCCAACCAGGAATCCACTGAGCCTCCCTGTGTTCCAGCAGAGCTGATTGATGCTGATGGGGGAGGGGATAAGCACATTGCAGGGGCAGGGAGCTCCGGTGAGTGCAATCAGATTGGGGGGAAAATTGCTAAAAAAGTATTGCATGGATCTCCATTGATAAAGAAGAATCTTTTGGGAAATGCGCTATTGCACTGTATTTTGTATCATTAGATGAACTATTTGGGACTGCATTTTTATATTTTTATATTTTTATATATATATATTTTGGATATATCTCTGATACACATTTTTTTGATACACTCGCCTTTATGGACTGGGTTTAATTTTCAACGTTTTTTCACATAATTGTAGTGTGTGTGGTGCACTACTAAACCTTTTCAACTTTAACACCTGTCACTTTGCAGTTGATTAACACATGCCTTACTATTTAGAAAAATAAGGATGGTGGTTGCTCAATATATATATTGATGTATTTGAACTTCTATAAGGATTTATCACTTTACAATATATATTAGTTTTTGGTCCATTCACATTTCTTTGATATAATTTATTTCCGTCATTTTATAACATTTATTTTTATTTTTATTCATTATTTATTATTTTTATTATTTAATTTTCTATTTATGTAGGATTGTATCACGCACCAAAGCACTTGTCACTTTAAAAACACTCACTTTCACACTCTTTGTTTTACACAGCGCCATCCCCTATATTCTGATTTCACTCTTTGCATTGCCCGATCAGTACAGATATTTCCAATCTCTTGGTCTGACCATGCCCCTATCCTAATTACACTTGACCTAGGAACTCCTAACCGTAGGCCCTACAACTGGCAGTTGAATAAATTACTCACCCAACACCTCCCCTCGCAAACAGAATTGGGAATCACCCTAAAATTTTATTTTGATGAAAACAACACCCCTGACGTTTCCCTCCCCACACTTTGGGAAGCCCATCAGTCAGTCCTCCGAGGTCAGTGCTTTGCATTATCTTCTGCTATGTAGAAAAATTCATGGGCCACAAAACTACAAACTGAAAGAGAACTTAAAGTCCTGGAGCACCGGTTGCAACTTTCCCCTTACTTATCCCTACTCAAGAAAATAACCAGCTTACACGCAACCCTTAGCGACTTAGCACTGGGTCGAGTGGAAAAAGCCTTGATCAGACTGAAAAAGTTATATTACGGTAAGGGTAACAAGGCGACACTCCCTTCTGGCTAGGAATCAGAGTGACAGTTCTCATATGATGACACTGCACCAGATTAGAAATAAATCTGGATTTTTACTGTCCCACCCTCAAGAGATTACTCATTCTTTTGCAGAATTCTACACTGATCTCTATAACAATGCCGGGATCCCTTGTAACCCTCCCTCTCACGACTTAGCTCATCGCATCCAACAATATCTTGAGCAGAGTGGGATCTCTCAACTCCAATCCTCGGACCTCTCATCCCTAAACGCACCTATTACTGAAGAAGAAATTGAGCTGACTGTTAAATCCCTACATCCCATAAAGCCCTGGGCCCAGATGAACTATCCTATGAGTATTACAAATCCTTTCTCCCTCTGTTAATCCCTTACATGTGTAAACTTTTCAATGCCTTTCTCCAAGACACCCCCATTCCACCGGACATGCAATGATCCTTTATCACCTTGATCCCAAAGCCAGATAAAGATCCCTCCCTATGTGCCAGCTACAAACCCATTGCCCTTTTGAATTCAGACCTCAAAATTTTCACCAAACTTCTTTCGATCCTCTTGAATGTTGTCCTTCCCTCCCTCATTCACAAAGACCAGGTGGGCTTTGTCCCACTCCGCCAAGCGGGTGACAATACTAGAAAGGTCATAGATCTGATTGATGTGGCGAATAGGGCCAGCTCAGCATCCTTGGTACTCAGCTTGGATGCAGAAAAGGCTTTAAATCGCCTTGGATGGCCCTTCCTGTTTGCCACGTTACATCACATTGGGTTCAGAGGACCCTTCCTGCGAGCGATCCAACATCTTTATTCCAACCCTTCGTCTCAAGTTAAAACTCCCTTTGCCCTCTCCTTCTCAGTGGCTAATGGCACCCGGCAGGGATGCCCGCTTTCACCCCTACTATTTGCACTGTATGTTGAACCCCTGGCTGCCTCTATTTGCAGAAATCTGGACATTCGGGGCATCCCAGTTAGAGGCAGGGAATTTAAAATCTCACTGTTTGCTGATGATGTTATCCTCACCCTGACACAACCTAGGATTTCCCTCCCGAATTTACATGTGGAACTTGATCGTTATGGTGCCCTCTTGGGATACAAAATAAACGCGTCTAAATCAAAGGCCCTACCGGTTAACATCCCCGAAGCTGAAGTTGATCACCTAAAAGGCCAATTTCCCCTAGAGTAGGAAACTAACTGCCTTAAAATACCTGGGGATATATATCACCCCAAAGTTCGCTATCCTGTATCAGGAAAATCCCCCACCCCACTTTCGTTCAATCAGAGCTATGCTACTGCAGTGGAAGAAACATCATATCTCCCTCTTTGGGTGCATCACCTCAATCAAGATCTCCATCCTCCCAAAACTTTTGTACCTGTTTCAAACATTGCCAATCCCCGTTCCTTTTTTTTTTTTTTCAAAATATTTTATTAGGTTTTCACAAAAGTAAACAAGTGAAACAAATATATGCACACGTTACAGGTTGACAATGGATAAAGTAGATAGGTACAACATATTTGGTTATTGTTCATATCACATAACATTGTAGTAATGGCAGTAAAAGTCGGCAAATAGTGAACCTGTTATGGACCGTAGGTAGGGATGAAAATAGAAAATTAAAGTGAGAGATAATAATAACAACATCTGGTTTGGGGTAACAGTCGAAGATGGGAGTTGCATTATGCCTAAGATATCCCTGTGGTGTAAGATAACACATCTATATGTAATTTTCCCGGTCGAATAATCTCCACTCCTACACCCGAACACCCCTATATGGGCGCTGACTGTGTCCGGGTGAAGGGGTAGATGGAAATGTTAGTCAGTGAAGTCGTAGTTAAGGCCGGGGAACTTGTTCCGATGTAGTGTTATCTTCCCCAGCGTATCGAGTCGTGTTTGTCACACCTGTGGGGGTGTGGAGTTTGCAGGGAGCAGTTGATGTAGTGATGTGGAAAGAGAGGATGGGAGGGGAGGGAGGAAGACGGAGAGTAATGGTTATTGAGTGGTGACTTATGGGCTTAGGTAGTCGGTTATGTGTTAGTAGATCCTCCTGGGTCTGAGGGGTGAGGGGTGGTTGAACTAGACTGTAATTGGGACGATTTAAAGTGAATCCAGCATGCCCAGATGTTCGTGTATTTGGTTGGCGTATCTGCCGTTTGGTGAATAAGGCTTTCCATTTCAGCCACTCTGTCAACCCGTTGAAACCATTCTGTTATGGTGGGGGGGGATGTGGTTCTCCAGTGTACTGGGATACATAGGTTTGCCGCGTTGATGAGGTGTAGCACCAGGGATCTCCTATACGTGTGTTGTGGGAGAGAGGTATGGTGGAGTAAATATTGTGCCGGGGTGAAGTCAGGAGTGTATGTTGTTATCTGAGAAATTAATCGATGGATTTCGGACCAGAAGGTCTGGATGAGAGGGCAGTCCCACCAAATATGGAGTAGTGTGCCTCTCGATGCTTTGCAACGCCAGCATAGGGGAGGGAATTTAGGTTGATACCTATGGATCCTGTCGGGGGTCCTATACCATTTTGTAAAGAGTTTGTATCTGTTTTCTTGAGTAGAAATGTTGCAGGAACCCTTATGCATATGATGGAGAGCTCGTTGCCACTCCTCTTCGGAGAGGTCTATGTTCAAGTCCTGTTCCCACCTTCTAATTAAGACATCAGTTTTGATTTCGTCTGTTGGAAATAGGAGTTTATATAGTGATGAGATAAGGTGTCTCTGGGGTTCGGAATTGTTACATAGTAGTTCAAAAGGTGTAAGATCTCTGTACAGGTTAGCCGTGGGTTTGAGGCTATAGGTGAAGTGGCGTATTTGCAAGAATTTGTAGAAGGGAATGTGGTAGTCTGGGAATGTAGAAGTAAGGTCATGGAGCGTCAAGAAATTTCCATTTCGGAACATTTGATGTAGCTTGAGTTGTGGTCTGTTGGGGTCTGTTGTTGGGTGGAGGGTGTGTACTCCTGGGGTAAACTCTGGATTGTTTTCCAGAGGTGTCATGGGGCCGGGAAAAGGTTTCAATTTTAGTGGATTGCAGGCTGCTTTGAAATTTATTAATGTGGAGTGGATGAATGGGTTTAGTTTGGCTTGTGTTGGTATTGATTTTGGGTTGATCCACGGTAACGCACGTATTGGTATCGGGGTGGAGGCGTTCTCGATATAGACCCAGTCCTTGCTAGTATCATTGGCATGCCAGTCCACAATTCTAGCTAGGTGGCATACCCAATAATATTTTTGCATGTCTGGAATGTTTAATCCCCCTTGCGACTTAGGGTACGTTAGTCTTTTCCAATTTAATCTGGGCTGTTTGGAGGACCATATAAAGTTTCTACAGAGCTTTTTTAATGTGGAGAAGAAGGCAAGGGGAATTTGGATGGGTATGGTCTGAAATAAATATAACAGTCTGGGGAGCACGTTCATTTTTAGGACAGCTGTCCTTCCAAACCAAGAAAACGTCCCCGAGGTCCATTTATGTAAGTCTGTTCGTATAGTATTTAGGATAGGTAGGAAATTCAGCTTATAGATCTCTGTTAGTTTGGAGGGTATTTTAATGCCTAGATATGTGAGAGCCTGAGGTTCCCAGCTGAAAGGAAAATTTTGCGTGCATTGGGCAACTATTTCGGTGGATAAGGAGACGTTAAGGGCTTTGGACTTAGCTAGGTTGATTTGCAGGTTGGATAGAGATTTGAATGTGGCAAAATCTTTGAGAAGGTTAGGCAAGGTAGTGATTGGGTCCGTTAGAAATAGCAGGACATCATCCGCATATGCCGCAAGTTTAAATTGTTTATGGTCCACTTCCACCCCTTTAATATTTGGGTTTTCTTTGAGTTTGCGGAGGAGTGGTTCCATCGTGAGAATGAAGATTAAGGGGGACAGGGGGCAGCCCTGTCGTGTTCCGTTGGAGACGGAGAAGGCGTCCGACAGGTGTCCATTCACTCTTATTTTTGCAGTGGGTGAGGAATACAAAGCCATAATCATATGGATCAGTTGGTGTGGGAGGCCTATAGCGTATAATGTGGCTTCCATATAGTCCCAAGCAACCCTGTCGAACGCCTTCTCCGCGTCCAAGGACAAGAAAAAGCCTTTAACGTTGTTGGTGGTCATCCAGTACTGAATGTCTAGGGCTTTAGTGGTGTTATCCCGGGCTTCCCTTCCCGGGACAAAGCCCACTTGGTCTGTGGATATTAGTTTGGGGATTAGTGGTAATAGACGGTTGGCAATAGCTTTGGCGTATACTTTAATATCCACATTAAGAAGGGAAATTGGGCGGTAGTTGGAGACCCTGGTAGAATCCTTACCTGGTTTGGGAATAAGTGTTATGTGAGCTTCTAATATGTCTTTGGAAGCCGTACTATGGGGCGAGAGGTTGTTCAGTGCCTTAACTAAGGGGGGTATGAGAATATCAGAGAAAGATTTATAATACGCTACAGAAAGCCCATCAGGTCCCGGGCTTTTACCTGGTTTCATCTGCTTTAGTGCTAGAGTGGTTTCTTCTGTTGTCAATGGGGAGTCTAGTGTGGCGGTGTCTTCTGTCGTGAGGGGGGTGGGAGCGTATTGGGAGAGGAATGCTTGAATTGTTGTCCGTCTATCCTCTGGAGTCTCTGCTTGTGAGGCGAGTCGAAGGTTATAGAGGTCTGTGAAGTAGGTCACAAATTGTTTCGCTATGTCTCCAGAAGTGACGGACGGTTTGCCTGAAGGGTCTTTGATTGTGTGTATGGTCTGGGCCGCACGTTTCGCCCGCAGGGCTCTCGCAAAGAGCTTACCCGATTTGTTGCCGTATTCATAAAAGCATTTTTGTTGCAACGTATACTTGCGCTTAAGTCTGGAGTGTAATTCGTTTAATAGTTCAGTTCTGGCTTGTGTCAGCGCTGTGAGTGCGTCAAATGCCAGCGATTTTTTATGTTTTTGTTCAAGTTGAGAGATGCGTGTAGTCAGTTCTTCCAGTTTAGCTTTTCTGAGCTTATTTCGGTGTGCTGCTATTGAAATGAGCGTGCCCCGTACAACGCATTTATGTGCGGCCGAGACCACGTCTGGCGAGGTATCACCCGGTTCGTTGTCTGTGAAGAAATTTGTGAGGTGTTGGGAAACCTTATTTGAGATATCTAGATCTGCAAGTAAGGAGTTGTCTAGTCTCCAGATGTGTGGACGTACCAGTTTGCTGGGAATGTGAAGGGACATTGTTATTGGGTTATGGTCTGACAGAACCATTGGTTCAATAGAGGTGTGTTTCAGCAGAGGGAGATCGTCTTGGGATATAAAAAAATAGTCGATTCGTGAATATTTAGAGTGTGGCGTAGAGAAGAATGTGTAATCTTTTTCGTTAGGGTTCATAGTGCGCCAGGTGTCATGCACTAGCAGTTCACTAAGTTGTTGTTTTATGGCACGGAGGGCTCTGTACGTGATGGAGGAGTGGCCGTTAGAGGTGTCAAAAGCTGGGTTGAGGGGTACGTTGAAATCGCCTCCGATTATTAGTGTGCCCGAGCTGAAAGCCGCGAGTGATTGTAATGTATCCCGAAAAAAGGACACTTGGTGCGCATTCGGGGTGTATAGATTGGCAATCGTGATTCTTTTCCCGAATAGGGTGCCTTTTAGGAAGAGGAAGCGTCCTTGTGGGTCAATAAGTGTGCCTGAGACAATAAATGGGCAATCTTTAGCTATGAGAATGCAGACACCTTTTGATTTCGCGCTGTCGTTGGTGGCATGGTAGATTGTGGGAAATCGTTTGCTGTGTAGTCTAGGGATAGCATCTGTTCTGAAGTGTGTTTCTTGGATTAAGGCTATGTGTGATTTAGACTTATGTAGCGAGGCGAGTAGGAGAGAACGTTTTTCGGGCGTGTTTAGGCCCCGGATATTGATTGAGAGGAGATTTAGGGGAGGGTGTGATTCCGACCCAGTGTTTGTCGTTCGATTTGTGTCCATTATTTCCGTCGGAGTCAAGAGTAAAGGATAGAGATGAACAAGTAAAAATTAAAAAGGAAGGAGTTGGGGAAAGGGGAGGTGTGGTCAGGGAAGAGTTTCTTTTATTTGTAGGGGAGAGTAAGGTTATGTTTGACGTCTAGGAACTCTGTAGAGTAACCGATGAGTCCACTGGGATAATGAGGTATCCCGTGTCCTCACTTTATAGTAAGGGATCGGTAATATACAGCTCGGGGGCTGCGCACGACCCGCTACAAACAGGCCTGTACACAACTCCAAAGCTGTGTGGGGGTTGAAGTAAGCCCGACACGAGAGAGCTGGCAGAGGTATAGAGGGAATGAGTGAGTGTCCCGCCACCGCACTGCCGTCGGGCAGATTAAGGGTAAATGGAGGGGTGTGAAAAGAGCCTGTAGGAGAAGAGTGTACCACTCATGCCAACGAGAATGTGCATACAAGCATCCATATAAATATCCAATGATAAACTATAACATTAATAACCGTTCTTGTAGGAAGGAACAAAATGGGTAGTTTCTTCAGTATCAACCTCTGCAAGGTATCTAGGCAGACCACGGGGGCCACTTCCGTGCCAGAATGAAAATGCCCTGGATAATCACAGGAGCGCGTCACGGCATATCATGCAGGGGTGCTAATACTGAGGAAGTTGAAAGGATTCCACGTCCTGAACAGCTGAAAATACTGGTCAAGCGTGGAACAACCATCAATGGCCCATGAACATAAGTGTATCATCCATGTAAAAAACATCAACACATAATAAGCTAAACTCAGGGCGTACTTGTAAGTTATGTCGTCTAAAGTTGCTCGAGTCCGTGGCTACCTAAGAAATATACCCTGTATATATTAGGATACCCCCTCCCTCTCAATGTCCCTGGGGACTGAAGAACTAGGGACATAATGTTAGCATATAATGAATTTGGATCATAAGACCTTAAATGTGTCCTGGGTGCCGTCTTGGGGCGTGTATGGTATATGGCCAAATACCTTGTATGGTCCGATGCTCACTCCAACTGCAGGTTTTGTGGTAAAAATGGGTAAAAGTGGGAGTGGGTCTTTGTAAACGCACGGAGTGAGGGGAGAGATCCCGCAAGTGCCATGCAGGCTGTTTGACAGAGAGGAGTCGTTGCTGCATTGAGGTTCTAAGCCGTGGGTGTATGTGCCGAGCATCTCTGTAGGTGATATTTCCGGAGTGATCTTCCGTGGAGCGTAAGTCGTCCGGAGATTCAGGATGACGTAGCGCGTTGGCAGGTGACTAGTGCGAGGTTGGTCACGGGTATCCTTATGAAGGTTCCGGTAATCGTCCTTCCGTGCGGTTCCGATGTCAACGGGTGCTAATCTGCGTGTCAAGTAAGCCGTAAGGGTTGTGACAGGGGTCGCAGTGTTGGATTACTTCCGTCGCTGTGGCGGTGAGTATGTCAGAGTTCCTGTTCCGCCGGATGAGGGCAAGGGAGTTTCCGTATCCTATGCGAGGTTCCCCTCGTACGTCCGGTGTGCGTTGCATTCTGGTTGTTGTAGTTTGTCGCTCGCGCTATGTGAAGCCCGTGAAAGAGGCACGTTAGTTAGAGGTCCTTTTGGGTCCAAACAATAAACTGATTTAACTCATACATGGCATGTGTACTCACTGTTTGTCCTGTAATAGGGCGATAGCGTTAGGGGGAGGCACATATATGAGAGGCTTGTCCAAAACTTAGCGTCCAGGAACAGTAGTGGAAAACAAAGAGAGCTTAACGGGGCTCAACAGAAGAAGAGGGTCACTGTGAAAATGCAATGAGGTATTGCCCTGAGGTATTAGCGATCTCTTCTGGCCCTTCTGGAAGAAGGCGAATCGGCTGAGCTGAGGTTGCGGTGCTGGGAGCTGCGAGTGTCATGGTATGTTGAGGCGGAGGGTGATCTTCTCCTCCTGTGCCCTGTATTCGCGGTTTCCATAGGCGTTTCATGGTGCTGCTCTCTCCGCACAGCTGAGCGTCGAAAGTCCGCATACCAGTTAGGTACTTCCACAGCGGGAATATTGAGGGTCTCATAGAAGTGGGGAAGATCCTCCGGTACTTTGAGAAAAGCAGTGCGACCTTGTGATGTGGCAGCCAGGCAGAAGGGGAACTTCCATTTGTAGTTTATGTCTCTGGTGCGGAGGGTGTCCAGCAGGGGTTTCAGATCCCTCCTGTGTTGCAGAGTGATGCCTGAGAGATCCTGGAATATCTGGGTAGGTTTCCCCTCGTGTATTAGCTGTGGAATGCCTCTAGCCTGTCTAAGAATGTCCTCTTTGACTTTATAGTCAATCAAGCAGCAGATTATATCCCTGGGTGGGTCAGTGTCCCTTCCTTTAGGTCTCAGTGCGCGATGGATTCGTTCAAATTCCACAGGCGTCTGGAGGGGCCTGTGTAGAATGCCATTGAATAGGCTGGTTATCGATGGGGTCAGTTGATCTCCTTCAATCGATTCCGGGAGCCCCCGGACCCTCAGATTGTGTCTTCTGCCCCGGTTATCGAGATCCTCGAGGTGTCTCTGCATGTCCCTCATCTGTAGGGTATGTGCATCTACGTGGCGGGTGGTTTTGCGCAGTTGAAGGTTTTGTTGTTCGGCCATTTGTTCCGCTGTGGTAACTCTGTCAGACAGGGTACGGAATTCCAGGCGGAGGTCTGCTATGGCCGCCGACAGAGTGTCTTTTATATCAGTGGCTATCATCCGCAGATCATGTATGGTTAATTGGTGGTGGGGTTGTTCCTCTGGTAAAAGTTCCCCCGGCAGGCTTACCGGCGGGGCGAGAGACGGCGCTCCCTGCTGAGAGGACATTGCGGCCTGTGAGCTCCTGTGGCGGGATGACGCCATGTTGCTTCTGCCCGTCCGGAACATTTCGGGGATATTGTGGTCCGTGTGTTCCGAGTGTCCCCTCGGGGAACGGGAACGGTAGGCTGAGGTGTTCCTGGATGCAGTCCCCATGTTGTGTGACGGTTTTCGTTCGGCTGAGCCTACGGTAAATGAAGGTTAGGTCGTGCGATGGCGGGAGCTGAGGAATTAAGCAGCCATCTCCGTGTCAGGCCAGGCCACGCCCCCATCCCCGTTCCTTATGAACACCTGAGAAAGTGACAAGCTAACCTGATCCAATATGTTTGGAATCATAAAAGACATAAGATACCCCGTTCAGTACTCATGGCAGCACGCTCAGATGGGGATCTAACCTTATAAAATACTACCAAGTGACTCAGTTGCACGCAATAGCCTCATGGTTTACCCAGCAATCTTACAACAAATGGACGGTAATTGAAAAACTATGGCTTGCTCCTGTACACCTGAACAATTTACTTTGGAGTGCGGATTTGGAGGTAGACCCTAGCCGTTTGCTGGGATCCATGTCCCAACTCCGGCAGCTCTGGCGCAAAATATCGCCTCAGCATGAGCTGTCATCCAAAAAAATCATTGATGACCTAATTTATCTGCAGCCCCAAAGTGCCAGATAGCCTCACTCACCAGATGTCCTCGCCATGGACGTCACGGAATTTATTCTATTTTGGGAATTTAGTAGACCCTAGGTCTCGCAAATTATTGCCATTTGCTGAACTTCAGGATAAATTTGATCTGCCTCGCCAGGTGATTTACAGGTATCTGCAAATTTGCCACTATGCCCTAACTATAACCCCAAACCTGCAATTCCCCCCCATCCCCCTTTGAAAACTTAATTCTAGCAGGCTCAGCCCAGAAGGGTTTAATTTCCAATATATTTTGGATACTGAATGCCTACTCCATAACTGTGCAGGGCAAACACGTTTACATGCTTCGTTGGGAGAGGGCACTCGGTGAGGAAATCCCCACAGAGACCTAGCAGGTGATCTGGTCCCAAGCAGCTAAAAGCTCTTTTTGAACACTATACAAGGAAAACGCCTATAAAAATCCTCTATTTTTGGTACATGACCCCAGATGTGCTCCATGCCATCTACCCCACTAGCTCCGACCGCTGCTGGCATTGCCATGGGGACAAAGGTACCCTCCTTCATATCTAATGAAGCTGCCACTGATTACTCTATTCTGGAACTCGGTTCAAGAGCTGCTGAACCACGTTTTTGAGGTACCTGTCCCCATGACACCGAAATTCTTTTTACTAGGCTTCTCACCACTGAAAATTCTCAAACACTATAAAAAGCTATTAAGTCACATCGTCACAGCTGCACGTTGCATTGTTGCTCTTAACTGGAAGCGACGCTCCCCGCCTTTCCCTGATGAGCTGTACGCTAGAGTCAAAGATGTGGAACTGATGGAGAAAATGACTGCCAGGATGCAGGACAGAATGGAGGCCCACAATAAGGTGTGGGAGTTGTGGCACCTCCAGGAGGACCCACCCTGAACATGTAGGTGAGCTAATATGATGACCTCTTACTTTCTTTTTCTCCCTTCTCTCTCTTCTCTTCTTGTTTTATTTATTTTTTTGTGATTTTTATTATATTGCACTAGCTGATATATACTATTATTTAGCGTCATAATGCATGAGCAGCGATATTTCTACACCAGAAGTTTTACTGGTATTATCTTTACGTACATCACACAGCACTATAACTGATTATACAACAGTTATGATGTATAATGCGTTACCTTCTTCTGAATGCATGTATCTTCTGTATTTTCTTTGTATTGAAATACAAACAATAAAATTGTTATTTTGAAAAAAAAAAACTGACAGGTGTTCTAATCCCTCTCCTCTCTATCCAAAACTAAAGGAAAAGTTTTGCATTTAGTTATACTTTAAAGCATCTTTAAGGCCCCCATGTGTCCAGTGTTCCTCTTCCTAACACTCAAGCGTGGGACATTACTTGTTTGTAAGTGTACACTGATTGTTAGCAAAACTCTCTATGTATATTCAGTTAAATGTTGAATTATTTAACCTAAACTGGTTGCAAAGGCTGAAGGTTTTTACACATTCTGTGTGCTGCTCCCCCCACAGCCCCACTAATACTCACCTGAGTCCCCTCTGGATTCATTGATGTGCACGGGAGCCTCGGCTGTCCCGGGTGTCTCTCTCCATATTGGCCGAGACAGCAGCAGGAGCCATTGGCTCCCACTGCTGTTAATCACAGCCAGTCAGCCAATGATGAGAGAGTGGGGCGCAGGGCCGAGCCGCAACTCTATGTGTCTTATGGATACAGAGTGGGGGCTCAGGAGCAAGCACACACCAGTGCCCCCATAGCAAGCGGCTTGCTAGTGGGGGTACTGGTCAAGGGGGAGGAGCCAGGAGCACAGACGGGAGACATGAGAAGAGAAGGATCGGGCTGGTCTGTGCAAAAACCATTACACAGAGCAGGTAAGTAAAAAAAATATATAAAATAAAAAAACATGTTATAAAGAACCTTTCATCTCAATTTAAGATTCTGCAGTGAGCATGTTTTCCCACCCAGATCAGTGTTGGTAATCTATAATTGTTCATTGTATGTAATGCTCCCAGTATGGAGAATTTACACTCAGTTTTTTTTTTTTTTTAACATTTCTCATCAGTTTTGTATGTATTGCAGTTTCACAACATAAAGAACAAATTCAGTAAATGCAACTACAAGAAAAGTAAAGTTTCTTCTCGTTTATTGAAGAGTTAAAGCGGAACACAGCCTTATCTGAGCACCACAAACTAAAAAACACTATTTAATGCATTTTTAATATTCAAAGCAATATCATCCACCCATGTCTCCATGCTTTATTTTGTTGAGAAATCACTTTGAAAAACACTCCCCTAGCATTTCTAGCTGTGGCCATCTTAAGTAAGGGCAGATGATTCATTTAGCATTTACCTCCTGGAATCCATCTGCCCTTAGCTCAGTCATGCAGGCAGGTGGGTGCTTAGCTCAGAAAGTCCCTTCTCCACTTCTCCAAATGAAAGAATAAAATGCCCATGAAGACTCCTGGGATGTATGACATCACTTGCCTAGGCCAGAAACCAGGAAGCAACTGAAGACATGTAAAAACAGTTTAAAACAAGTAAACATAATATACCTTCCTATCTATTTAATGTTAGCAGCATAAGGAATACAAAATAGCTGATTAAAGAAGAACTAAACTCTCCAAAATTTGTTAAGCCAGCTGCCCAGCTGTACATATAGAGATACATACTATAAGGCCAATATAATCAGTATTTGCTGAAGATGGCGGTGATATGGTCGTTATTCTTGGGTATGTAGCTACTGACACCTAGAAAAGCAAAATAGAACGTTGTAAAGTAAGCTTACACATTCATAACTTAAACTTTAAAGGACAACAGGACCCCCCCCCCCCTCCATCCCAAGACTTATATTGATCTGTCCCCACCCCTCTACTGCCCACTTTTAGCCACATGGCCTCATCACTAGAAGCCTCCCAGTTCTGCTCCTTCCTTAAATCTCCATTCAATTCTATAGAGAGGCTGTCCACTTTTGGGACAAATAATAGACAACCTTTCCATAGGAATGAATGGACAGCTCCCACACACTAGGAGAGCCACACAGCTTTACGTATATATTTCCACTGCTTTTTTTAAATAAGCTGTGGGACTACTCAATGAGCCCTATTGCATTACATGCAGCTGTGACTCTTTAATCTCCATGACTGGCATTTGTGGGGAATGATACCAAGACTTCCGCACTGAATATATCCTGTTGAAATTAAGCTTAAGCTAATCCTTGCAAAGTGTAACTCATCGATGTCACACCCCTAAACAGCCTGTGTACTGGATCAGTGGATGGAACGTGGCCTCAGCCTAAACTCCAACCAGTCCACGACCTCTAATGCATTTCACCCCACGCAAAGGGCATAGTCATAGAGGTTGACTAAGCCTTGTGGGCGGGGCAAAATGCATCAGTAAGCATGGTCCAGGAGGAGCCTAGGCTAAGGCCACTTTTCATCCACTGATTCAGTACACAGGCTGATTGACTAAGCCCTATTGCGTTTACAGCATGAGCAATCCATGTTTAGCTCATTATTTATCTTATGTATGCTGCCATTTTGGCATCAGGAAAATGGAAACTTATATCAAATACTTACAGTAATTTTGTTTTTCTGGTGCCAATCCATGGCAGCATACAAACCCTCCCTTTTTTTTTCTTGTTCTTTGTATGGAGAATGGGGGAGGTATCTCTCAGTCAGACTTTTATACTTGTGGAGGCTTTGGAGGGGTCCTGGTGCTCTTGCATGCATGCATTCTGTGCCATATGTAGTAAGTTGCCTTACTTGATATGTTTCCCTATATACATGTTATGTGCATTTATGTGTTTATGACGCTTATTACTGTTTATATTTTTAGACTGTTGTCCAGTCTGTTGCTCTTGAGAATCCCCATATGAAGACCCTTGAGTCAAAACGCATAGGAATACCCACAATTCTTTTTGGGATCTAGAGCCATTTCTTGTTATGAAGAAAGTCCTATTATTCTGTGCAAAATATGTATTCACTGTTGCATTTATTTTATTATTGTCTTAAAGTGATTGTAAGGGATCATTTTTTTGTTTAAAATAACAAACATATCATACTTACCTCCACTGTGCAGCTCGTCTTGCACAGAGTGGCCCTGAACCTGCTCTTCTTGGGTCCCCCGATGGCTCTTGTGGCTCCTCTCCACATCAGGTAACCACCTCAGAGAAGTGCTTCTCCGAATGGGGTTACCCTGTGGGCGCGCTCCCGAGTCCAGCATTCGGCGTCCATAGACACAAATGCCGGACTCGGCCCCGCCCCCCTGACGCCCCCATCATTGGATTTGATTGACAACAGCGGGAGCCAATGATTGCGCTGCTATCAATCAAGCCAATCAGGACACGAGACACCAGCTAGAACTGGAAAAAAAGAGGGTTCAGATAAGTAAAACGGGGAGCACTGGGGGGCTGCTGCACTGCAATAGGTTTTTCTCCTCAATGCATAGAATGCATTGAGGTGAAAAACCATGAAGGTTTACAACCCCTTTAAGATTGTATTTAATAAAAACTATATTTGTATTTTTTATATATTTGTCATAGTGGTACCTTTCCAAAAGTCCCTTCCATAAACCTTCTTTCTGTATCTACTTACCGAGATGTGGCACCATCATGGATACCAAACTGGGCATTTAGCATTTTTGATTTCAGACTTCTATAGATTTAAACAGGTCCTGTGGGTGTTGATAGGGGCAGAGCTATAGCATGTATATTGCCATGGATTGGCATCAGGAAAGGAAAATTACCATAAGTATTAGATACAGTTTCCTGTTTTTTGCCCTCTTTGTCCCAATGGGGTGATTTACCCTCCCTTCCTGTCCAATAGCCAAAACAGGAATCAGGAGGAAATCCCTGCAAATTAAGGGAATTTCTTGGGGACCACCAGGTCACCAAAACTAGTGTCCCCATTGGAAGATTTCACCAATATTACTTTTCTGGGGACTACCCAAAATTTGGGATTTTCTTTTTCTTTCACTTTCAATGATAAACAGAGGGAGGATGAATCACCCTAACAGGGACACAGACAGCAATAAAAACTGACAGGTGTTCTAATTTCTCTCCATTCTATCCAAAACGAAAAATAAAGTTTTGCCTTTAGTTACTGTATATATTCGAGTATAAGCCGACTCGAATATAAGCCGAGGCACTTAATTTTACCACAAAAAACTGGGAAAATGTATTGACCCGAGTATAAGCCTGGGGTGAGAAATGCAGCAGCTACTGTAAGTGGAAAAGAGGGTCAACAATGCCGATCTGCAGTCTCACTCTGCCCATCTGCATGCCTCACTGTGTCCTGTGCCCATCTCCCTGCCTGTGTCCATCTGCAGCCTCGTGTACCTTGATCTCCAGAACACCGGGGCTGTGACATGCAGTCAGTGTAGTCGGCGGCTGTAAGATTTTTGTGGGTGAGACTGCTGTTTGTCTTATTGTGGAACTACTAAACTGCGGATCTTCTGGTCCCTGTTTGTTATTGTGCATAGTCTTTTAGTTCCTGGGATGCCACCTAAAACATTTTTAGGTGAGTCAGTACCCCTTTGAATTTGGACACTGTTGGAGTACTCACATGTCCTGGGCTGGATCCTGATTTTATGTATAGTTTAATCTGCATTTCTACTCAGACCCGTAATAAATGATGGCACTCCTAAGTCTACTGACTACTCACCTACATCCAGTGGTGTGCTACCGTTAAGGAACTGCCAGTATGTCTTATCATTGGTGCTTCCAGCAAGGTGGTTAATGGCCGTGATGAAAACTCCCCAAGAGGAATTTTGTGACTCGAAGCTGAGGCATAACAAGGCAGATAAAAGTTAAGTGTTCAGGGATACAACGCTTTTATATACATAGTTAAGTTAAAGCACAGTAAAGTTGTCTTATAACAGAAGGTATTCAAAAGTCTCATGCCATTATATAAATGCTCTATAAAACATAGCAACCAGTGTAGCCTCAACGCATCTGGTATGAATAAACCCTTAAATTTGTTGCAGAGGAAACCTTAACAGATGGATGCTTAATTCATTTTTTTCCCATGAAGATCCCTCAGGACATCTATACATCTAGCCATCTCCAAAGGTCATAATGACGATGGAGCACCTGTCAAGGACTATACTCACCGAGGCCGAGATGCCGAGAGCGGCTCGCCCTTACGACCACGCGCACCCGACCCCTGGAGGTGATACAGGGAGCTGGGAGCACGCGGAGGCACGGGCTTCCAGTGGAGACTGAATTCCCGAAGGAAGTCCGTGTAGCCGTTGGGCACTAGAGGAGCTGCAAAACAAGTGGTTAACTGGAACTGGGGTATCAGGTCGGGTAAGTCCGTTATTCAGGCAGAGATCAGGACCGGGGTATCCGGCAAGAACAAGTCCGTGTAACAGGCTGAGATCAGGGGTATCAGGCAGGCAGAGGGTAATCCGTTAAACAAGCAGAGGTCAGAGGTATCAGGCAGGCAGAGGGTAATCCGTTAAACAAGCAGAGGTCAGAGGTATCAGGCAGGCAGAGAGTAATCCGTTTCACTAGCAGAGGTCAGGGGTATCAGGCAGGCAGAGAGATTAGTCCGTTACACAAGCAGAGGTCAGGGGTATCAGGCAGACAAGAGTAATCCGTTTCACAGGCAGAGTTAGCACAGGGAACACACTAGGAAGCAGGGAATATCAGGCACAGGGGACAGGGTACAGCTGACGACAAACCAGCAACCCGACTGGGTGCTGGAGCCGTCAGAAGTAGCCCACCGGCGAGCGCGTCAGCGTGACGCACCGCCGGGCACCCGCACGGCCACGGCGCGCACACGGGGACCGCCGTGCACCCGCGCGCGCCGCACCATTGGGCCGCGAACGGGTGTACGGCGCAGCGTGAGTCCCCCGCGCATGCGCCGTGGAGCCCGGCGGATGGAGGCGGCTTGTGCCTCCTGACAGTGCCCCCCTCCTAAGGGCGGACACTGGACACCCAGACTGGACATCACCTCTGGGTGGTCTCGGTGGAAAGCTTGAATTAAGCGTGGTGCATGTAGGTTCTTTGCGGGTTCCCAAGAGTTGTCCTCAGGTGGATAACCCTTCCACTGGATCAGATACTGCAGTTGTCTGCCCTTCTTCCTACAGTTAAGGATGGACTCCACCTCAAACTCATTCTCTCCATCCACCCTAACTGGTGGCGGAGGAAGCTCCCCTCTTTCCGGAAAAGTGCTGTCCATCACGGGCTTCAGTAAGGACACGTGGAAGACAGGGTGGATTCTGTAAGTCTTTGGTAATGCTAGCTCCATAGCCACAGGGTTGATAATCCTTTTGATGGGGAAAGGACCAATGAACTTGGGTCCCAATTTTCGCGAAGGCACGGATAGTTTAAGGTTGGTAGTGGATAACCAGACCTCTTCTCCTAGTTTAAAAGTTGGATTCTCCCTCCTGCCCCGATCATACTGCTCCTTGTAATCCGTTTGAGCCCTCTGCAACATGTCTTGAATCCTCTGGAAATTTGCTTGTAAAGAGGCTATTCTGTCATGAACCGCAGGGACTGCTATCTCAGGGACATCGTTGGACAGAAAGGTGGGATGGAATCCACAATTTGCCCAGAAAGGCGTTTGGTTGGTAGCAGCGTGAACAGAATTGTTATACGCGAACTCTGCATATGGGAGAAGGCTTGCCCAATCATCTTGAGATCCCGAGCAGAAACACCGCAGATATTGCTCTAGAGTCTGGTTCGTCCTCTCCGTTTGGCCGTTACTCTGAGGGTGGTAAGCTGATGAGAGGCAGACTTTGATATTTAAGGCTTTGCAGAGCTCCCTCCAAAATTTGGACGTAAATTGTACACCCCTGTCTGATACGATGTTCTTTGGTACTCCATGGAGCCTGATGATTTCCTTTAGAAAAATATTGGCGGTCTCTAAGGCCGAGGGGGTGCCCTTCATGGGCAAAAAATGGGCCATCTTGGAGAGACGGTCAACCACGACAAAAATAGTGGTAAAACCCCCCGAGGCTGGCAGATCCACTATAAAATCCATGGAGACGTCAGACCATGGTCGTTCGGGGATCGGTAGAGGTCTTAGTAAACCCCAGGACTTGGCGTTTCGACCCTTGTTCCGCTGACACGGAGGGCAGGATGCCACATATTCTTTGCAATCCCGTCTCCACCCAGGCCACCAAAAGGAACGAGAGACCAGCTCGGACGTCTTCCTTACTCCAAAATGCCCTGCGAGTTTATGGTCATGGCACATCTGAAGGGTTAGTGACCGTGTCTCCCGAGGTACAAAAATTTTTCCACGGATCCAAAAGAAATTACCATTTCTTTCCAAGGATTGCACCTCTGGTTCCATGCAAGAGTTGGATGATGATTTGATGGATGACATCAAATCCACTTGTGTCACCCCAAGGAAGTTTTGGGAAGAGAGGATTGTACCAGGTTCTGAAGTTTGGGACTCTGCTGAGAACATCCGTGAGAGTGCGTCTGCCTTTCCATTCTTTGAGCCAGGTCTATAGGATATGTGGAAGTTGAAGCGAGAGAAAAAGAGAGCCCAGCGGGCTTGTCTAGGTTTTAGTCGTTTTGCTGTCCGTAAGTATTCTAGGTTTTTATGATCTGTAAAGATCATTACCGGATGCAATGCGCCTTCGAGCAGATACCTCCACTCTTCTAGAGCGAATTTAATAGCCAGCAGCTCCCTGTCACCCACATCATAGTTTAACTCGGGCGGGCTGAGTTTCCGAGAAGCGAATGCAACGGGATGAAGGATGGCCTTGGGCCCTTGTCTTTGAGAGAGAATTGCTCCCGTGGCAATTTCCGAAGCATCCACCTCCAAGACATATGGCTGAGAAGGATCAGGATGGTGAAGAATTGGAGCCGAACTAAACAGATCCTTTAATTTCAGAAAGGCCTCTTGTGCGGCCTCACTCCACCGGAAAGAGTTGTGCTGACGGGTTAGCTGGGTGATAGGTGCTACAATGGTCGAGAATCCGCTAATGAACTTCCGATAAAAGTTAGCGAATCCGATGAATCGTTGAACCCCTTTCTTATCGGATGGAGCTGGCCAATCTTGGATGGCTTGTATCTTTTGGGGATCCATTGCGATCCCGTCGGCCGATATGATGAACCCCAGGAATTGTACCACTGACCTCTCGAATTCACACTTCTCCACTTTCAGATAAAGCTTGTGCTGTTTTAATATGGTGAGGACTTTTTTGACATGCCCCTTGTGTAGCTCAATCGTGGAAGAGAAAATGAGTATGTCATCTAGATAGACAACAAGGAAGTCATCCAGGTATTCTCGGAATATGTCGTTAACCAGGTGCTGGAAGGTGGCTGGAGCATTGCATAGCCCGAATGGCATCACCAGGTACTCGAAGTGTCCAAACCTGGACCTGAACGCTGTCTTCCATTCATCCCCGGCTCTGATTCTAACAAGGTTATAGGCACCCCGCAGGTCTAATTTGGAAAAGACCTTGGCAGATCGGAATCGTTGGAATAGCTCCGGGATGAGTGGTAGTGGGTACCTGTTCTTAATGGTGATATTATTAAGCTGCCGGTAGTCCACACAAGGTCTAAGGGACCCATCTTTTTTCCCGACAAAGAATATCCCTGCTCCAGCAGGTGAGGATGAAGGACGGATAAAACCCTTTTCCAGGTTCTCGTCGATGTACTGTCTGAGCGCCTCCAGTTCAGTCTCGGAGAGAGGGAATATACAACCGAACGGAATTACTGATCCTGGCAACAGGTCGATCGGACAGTCATAAGGCCGATGAGGTGGTAGGCGATCAGCCATTTGTTTATTAAAGACCTCCTGGAACTCCAGATATTCAGAGGGAATCTGCTGAAGTTTGTCTGATGAGGTAGTAACCGTAGCACACACCTTCGGGGTTAACGGGAGGCAATGCTCAGAGCAGTATGGAGAGGAGAAGGACACCAACTTGGTGCTCCATTGGATCTGCGGATCATGAGCTTGTAACCAGGGCAGACCGAGGATGACTGGGAAGATGGGAGAATGGATGAGGTCGAGCCGTAGGAGTTCCTGATGCCCGGAGTCGGTGGTTACTAGGATAGGCTGGGTCTCTTGGGTGATTGGACCTGAACTAGGAAGAGACCCATCAGCTAGATGCACTTGTAAACCTTGGGCCTTTGTTTTTAAGGGAATACGGAGGCTGCGGGCCAAGGCTGCATCCATGAAGCAGCTACAAGCCCCCGAATCAATGATGGCGGGTAGGCGAGACTCCCCTTCCGGTAGCTGCAAGGAAACAGACAACATCACATAAGACTTTGGAGCATCATTATCCAGGTAATTCATCAATCTAGGCTGAAGGAACTTACTGGGCCTTATTGGACAACTGCGCAGGAAGTGTCCCGCTCCCCCGCAGTACAGACACAAATTGGACTGCCGTCTGCGTTGCCTCTCTTCCGAAGTTAGCGGGGCCCGGACCAGGCCTAACTGCATGGGCTCGGCTTCAGGAGGTGTGGTGGAAGATGGTGACGGCATGGATGGGGCTCTGAATGGCGTCCACGTAGGGCGTGGACCCTGAAACCGCTCTGAGCGGCGTTCTCGCAAGCGCCTGTCCAGTTTCGTGGCTGCCTGAATGAGCTCTTCCAAGGTCTCCGGAGTCTCCATCCTGGCTAGCTCATCCTTGAGAAGTTCAGATAAACCTTGACGGTACTGGTAATGAAGAGCCGGCTCGTTCCAATTCGTGTCGGCCGCCCATTTACGGAACTCTACCGTATAATCTTCAATGGGTCTCCTTCCTTGGGACAAGTGGTGGAGAATGGCTTCAGCGGTAGCCTTCCGTTGCGGGTCATCATAGAGTTTGGCCATACCCTCGAAGAAGGTATCTATGGAATTTAGCACAGGGCTTCCCTGTTCCATTAAGCCGTGGGCCCAGGCCTGAGGTTCCTCTGACAGCAGCGAGATAGCGAAACCCACCTTGACGATCTCTGATGCAAATGTCCGAGGCTGGAGGGCAAAGTAAAGAGAACATGCGTTCTTAAAAGCTCTGAATCTTTTACGGTCCCCGGAGAACCGTTCGGGCGTAGGGACCCTAGGCTCGGGAAGCGCCATGACAACGGTAGGGCTGGCGGTGGCCTGGGGAAGCGGACCTTCATTGCTGGGTGCCGGAACTGCAGCGGCAGGGGGAAGTACTCCAGTAATCTGTTGGAGGCGGTTGTCAATTTGAGTATACCCCTCCTGTAACTTCTGGACTGAGTCGGCCAAAGTGGAGACCTGTTGACACAGGATCTCCAAAGGAGAGCGCGCTCTGTCGGCCTCGGACATGGCTGGTTTGTACTGTCAAGGACTATACTCACCGAGGCCGAGATGCCGAGAGCGGCTCGCCCTTACGACCACGCGCACCCGACCCCTGGAGGTGATACAGGGAGCTGGGAGCACGCGGAGGCACGGGCTTCCAGTGGAGACTGAATTCCCGAAGGAAGTCCGTGTAGCCGTTGGGCACTAGAGGAGCTGCAAAACAAGTGGTTAACTGGAACTGGGGTATCAGGTCGGGTAAGTCCGTTATTCAGGCAGAGATCAGGACCGGGGTATCCGGCAAGAACAAGTCCGTGTAACAGGCTGAGATCAGGGGTATCAGGCAGGCAGAGGGTAATCCGTTAAACAAGCAGAGGTCAGAGGTATCAGGCAGGCAGAGGGTAATCCGTTAAACAAGCAGAGGTCAGAGGTATCAGGCAGGCAGAGAGTAATCCGTTTCACTAGCAGAGGTCAGGGGTATCAGGCAGGCAGAGAGATTAGTCCGTTACACAAGCAGAGGTCAGGGGTATCAGGCAGACAAGAGTAATCCGTTTCACAGGCAGAGTTAGCACAGGGAACACACTAGGAAGCAGGGAATATCAGGCACAGGGGACAGGGTACAGCTGACGACAAACCAGCAACCCGACTGGGTGCTGGAGCCGTCAGAAGTAGCCCACCGGCGAGCGCGTCAGCGTGACGCACCGCCGGGCACCCGCACGGCCACGGCGCGCACACGGGGACCGCCGTGCACCCGCGCGCGCCGCACCATTGGGCCGCGAACGGGTGTACGGCGCAGCGTGAGTCCCCCGCGCATGCGCCGTGGAGCCCGGCGGATGGAGGCGGCTTGTGCCTCCTGACAGTGCCCCCCTCCTAAGGGCGGACACTGGACACCCAGACTGGACATCACCTCCGGGTGGTCTCGGTGGAAAGCTTGAATTAAGCGTGGTGCATGTAGGTTCTTTGCGGGTTCCCAAGAGTTGTCCTCAGGTGGATAACCCTTCCACTGGATCAGATACTGCAGTTGTCTGCCCTTCTTCCTACAGTTAAGGATGGACTCCACCTCAAACTCATTCTCTCCATCCACCCTAACTGGTGGCGGAGGAAGCTCCCCTCTTTCCGGAAAAGTGCTGTCCATCACGGGCTTCAGTAAGGACACGTGGAAGACAGGGTGGATTCTGTAAGTCTTTGGTAATGCTAGCTCCATAGCCACAGGGTTGATAATCCTTTTGATGGGGAAAGGACCAATGAACTTGGGTCCCAATTTTCGCGAAGGCACGGATAGTTTAAGGTTGGTAGTGGATAACCAGACCTCTTCTCCTAGTTTAAAAGTTGGATTCTCCCTCCTGCCCCGATCATACTGCTCCTTGTAATCCGTTTGAGCCCTCTGCAACATGTCTTGAATCCTCTGGAAATTTGCTTGTAAAGAGGCTATTCTGTCATGAACCGCAGGGACTGCTATCTCAGGGACATCGTTGGACAGAAAGGTGGGATGGAATCCACAATTTGCCCAGAAAGGCGTTTGGTTGGTAGCAGCGTGAACAGAATTGTTATACGCGAACTCTGCATATGGGAGAAGGCTTGCCCAATCATCTTGAGATCCCGAGCAGAAACACCGCAGATATTGCTCTAGAGTCTGGTTCGTCCTCTCCGTTTGGCCGTTACTCTGAGGGTGGTAAGCTGATGAGAGGCAGACTTTGATATTTAAGGCTTTGCAGAGCTCCCTCCAAAATTTGGACGTAAATTGTACACCCCTGTCTGATACGATGTTCTTTGGTACTCCATGGAGCCTGATGATTTCCTTTAGAAAAATATTGGCGGTCTCTAAGGCCGAGGGGGTGCCCTTCATGGGCAAAAAATGGGCCATCTTGGAGAGACGGTCAACCACGACAAAAATAGTGGTAAAACCCCCCGAGGCTGGCAGATCCACTATAAAATCCATGGAGACGTCAGACCATGGTCGTTCGGGGATCGGTAGAGGTCTTAGTAAACCCCAGGACTTGGCGTTTCGACCCTTGTTCCGCTGACACGGAGGGCAGGATGCCACATATTCTTTGCAATCCCGTCTCCACCCAGGCCACCAAAAGGAACGAGAGACCAGCTCGGACGTCTTCCTTACTCCAAAATGCCCTGCGAGTTTATGGTCATGGCACATCTGAAGGGTTAGTGACCGTGTCTCCCGAGGTACAAAAATTTTTCCACGGATCCAAAAGAAATTACCATTTCTTTCCAAGGATTGCACCTCTGGTTCCATGCAAGAGTTGGATGATGATTTGATGGATGACATCAAATCCACTTGTGTCACCCCAAGGAAGTTTTGGGAAGAGAGGATTGTACCAGGTTCTGAAGTTTGGGACTCTGCTGAGAACATCCGTGAGAGTGCGTCTGCCTTTCCATTCTTTGAGCCAGGTCTATAGGATATGTGGAAGTTGAAGCGAGAGAAAAAGAGAGCCCAGCGGGCTTGTCTAGGTTTTAGTCGTTTTGCTGTCCGTAAGTATTCTAGGTTTTTATGATCTGTAAAGATCATTACCGGATGCAATGCGCCTTCGAGCAGATACCTCCACTCTTCTAGAGCGAATTTAATAGCCAGCAGCTCCCTGTCACCCACATCATAGTTTAACTCGGGCGGGCTGAGTTTCCGAGAAGCGAATGCAACGGGATGAAGGATGGCCTTGGGCCCTTGTCTTTGAGAGAGAATTGCTCCCGTGGCAATTTCCGAAGCGTCCACCTCCAAGACATATGGCTGAGAAGGATCAGGATGGTGAAGAATTGGAGCCGAACTAAACAGATCCTTTAATTTCAGAAAGGCCTCTTGTGCGGCCTCACTCCACCGGAAAGAGTTGTGCTGACGGGTTAGCTGGGTGATAGGTGCTACAATGGTCGAGAATCCGCTAATGAACTTCCGATAAAAGTTAGCGAATCCGATGAATCGTTGAACCCCTTTCTTATCGGATGGAGCTGGCCAATCTTGGATGGCTTGTATCTTTTGGGGATCCATTGCGATCCCGTCGGCCGATATGATGAACCCCAGGAATTGTACCACTGACCTCTCGAATTCACACTTCTCCACTTTCAGATAAAGCTTGTGCTGTTTTAATATGGTGAGGACTTTTTTGACATGCCCCTTGTGTAGCTCAATCGTGGAAGAGAAAATGAGTATGTCATCTAGATAGACAACAAGGAAGTCATCCAGGTATTCTCGGAATATGTCGTTAACCAGGTGCTGGAAGGTGGCTGGAGCATTGCATAGCCTGAATGGCATCACCAGGTACTCGAAGTGTCCAAACCTGGACCTGAACGCTGTCTTCCATTCATCCCCGGCTCTGATTCTAACAAGGTTATAGGCACCCCGCAGGTCTAATTTGGAAAAGACCTTGGCAGATCGGAATCGTTGGAATAGCTCCGGGATGAGTGGTAGTGGGTACCTGTTCTTAATGGTGATATTATTAAGCTGCCGGTAGTCCACACAAGGTCTAAGGGACCCATCTTTTTTCCCGACAAAGAATATCCCTGCTCCAGCAGGTGAGGATGAAGGACGGATAAAACCCTTTTCCAGGTTCTCGTCGATGTACTGTCTGAGCGCCTCCAGTTCAGTCTCGGAGAGAGGGAATATACAACCGAACGGAATTACTGATCCTGGCAACAGGTCGATCGGACAGTCATAAGGCCGATGAGGTGGTAGGCGATCAGCCATTTGTTTATTAAAGACCTCCTGGAACTCCAGATATTCAGAGGGAATCTGCTGAAGTTTGTCTGATGAGGTAGTAACCGTAGCACACACCTTCGGGGTTAACGGGAGGCAATGCTCAGAGCAGTATGGAGAGGAGAAGGACACCAACTTGGTGCTCCATTGGATCTGCGGATCATGAGCTTGTAACCAGGGCAGACCGAGGATGACTGGGAAGATGGGAGAATGGATGAGGTCGAGCCGTAGGAGTTCCTGATGCCCGGAGTCGGTGGTTACTAGGATAGGCTGGGTCTCTTGGGTGATTGGACCTGAACTAGGAATAGACCCATCAGCTAGATGCACTTGTAAACCTTGGGCCTTTGTTTGTAAGGGAATACGGAGGCTGCGGGCCAAGGCTGCATCCATGAAGCAGCTACAAGCCCCCGAATCAATGATGGCGGGTAGGCGAGACTCCCCTTCCGGTAGCTGCAAGGAAACAGACAACATCACATAAGACTTTGGAGCATCATTATCCAGGTAATTCATCAATCTAGGCTGAAGGAACTTACTGGGCCTTATTGGACAACTGCGCAGGAAGTGTCCCGCTCCCCCGCAGTACAGACACAAATTGGACTGCCGTCTGCGTTGCCTCTCTTCCGAAGTTAGCGGGGCCCGGACCAGGCCTAACTGCATGGGCTCGGCTTCAGGAGGTGTGGTGGAAGATGGTGACGGCATGGATGGGGCTCTGAATGGCGTCCACGTAGGGCGTGGACCCTGAAACCGCTCTGAGCGGCGTTCTCGCAAGCGCCTGTCCAGTTTCGTGGCTGCCTGAATGAGCTCTTCCAAGGTCTCCGGAGTCTCCATCCTGGCTAGCTCATCCTTGAGAAGTTCAGATAAACCTTGACGGTACTGGTAATGAAGAGCCGGCTCGTTCCAATTCGTGTCGGCCGCCCATTTACGGAACTCTACCGTATAATCTTCAATGGGTCTCCTTCCTTGGGACAAGTGGTGGAGAATGGCTTCAGCGGTAGCCTTCCGTTGCGGGTCATCATAGAGTTTGGCCATACCCTCGAAGAAGGTATCTATGGAATTTAGCACAGGGCTTCCCTGTTCCATTAAGCCGTGGGCCCAGGCCTGAGGTTCCTCTGACAGCAGCGAGATAGCGAAACCCACCTTGACGATCTCTGATGCAAATGTCCGAGGCTGGAGGGCAAAGTAAAGAGAACATGCGTTCTTAAAAGCTCTGAATCTTTTACGGTCCCCGGAGAACCGTTCGGGCGTAGGGACCCTAGGCTCGGGAAGCGCCATGACAACGGTAGGGCTGGCGGTGGCCTGGGGAAGCGGACCTTCATTGCTGGGTGCCGGAACTGCAGCGGCAGGGGGAAGTACTCCAGTAATCTGTTGGAGGCGGTTGTCAATTTGAGTATACCCCTCCTGTAACTTCTGGACTGAGTCGGCCAAAGTGGAGACCTGTTGACACAGGATCTCCAAAGGAGAGCGCGCTCTGTCGGCCTCGGACATGGCTGGTTTGTACTGTCAAGGACTATACTCACCGAGGCCGAGATGCCGAGAGCGGCTCGCCCTTATGACCACGCGCACCCGACCCCTGGAGGTGATACAGGGAGCTGGGAGCACGCGGAGGCACGGGCTTCCAGTGGAGACTGAATTCCCGAAGGAAGTCCGTGTAGCCGTTGGGCACTAGAGGAGCTGCAAAACAAGTGGTTAACTGGAACTGGGGTATCAGGTCGGGTAAGTCCGTTATTCAGGCAGAGATCAGGACCGGGGTATCCGGCAAGAACAAGTCCGTGTAACAGGCTGAGATCAGGGGTATCAGGCAGGCAGAGGGTAATCCGTTAAATAAGCAGAGGTCAGAGGTATCAGGCAGGCAGAGGGTAATCCGTTAAACAAGCAGAGGTCAGAGGTATCAGGCAGGCAGAGAGTAATCCGTTTCACTAGCAGAGGTCAGGGGTATCAGGCAGGCAGAGAGATTAGTCCGTTACACAAGCAGAGGTCAGGGGTATCAGGCAGACAAGAGTAATCCGTTTCACAGGCAGAGTTAGCACAGGGAACACACTAGGAAGCAGGGAATATCAGGCACAGGGAACAGGGTACAGCTGACGACAAACCAGCAACCCGACTGGGTGCTGGAGCCGTCAGAAGTAGCCCACCGGCGAGCGCGTCAGCGTGACGCACCGCCGGGCACCCGCACGGCCACGGCGCGCACACGGGGACCGCCGTGCACCCGCGCGCGCCGCACCATAGGGCCGCGAACGGGTGTACGGCGCAGCGTGAGTCCCCCGCGCATGCGCCGTGGAGCCCGGCGGACGGAGGCGGCTTGTGCCTCCTGACAGCACCCCTACTGGAATCTTAGTCTTAGTCTACACTTGATCTTAGCAAAAGGACTGAGAAGGACATTGTTTTGAGTTTAATCACCAGTAGTGGTTTGTGTTCTGAATGGTATTGCTGAAATATTGATTTTCAGCTACATTCCCGGTTATATAGTCTTAAAGACACTATGGTACGCAACCACATGTTACCAAGATTGAACCACAGAGACACTGCTGTGAAGTCCGATTCCATGTTTGTACAACTTTTATATTCTGTTTTAGCTCATTCAGGAGTGTACAAATGTTCTTTGTCATTCTGACCAGTGGCAGCTGGTGCTCAAAATTTTGGGGGGGCAGCAAACAAACCTGCCCCCTCACTTGCGATGACACCCCCCCCTCCCCCCCCGGGTGGAGATGGACAGGAAGGCAAGGGTTTAGATGCCTTACCGTGAGGAGGAAGATGATTTGGATCCAGGGTAGGGGCTGCTGCTCCAGGAGGATCCGGGAAGAGCCGAGGCTTCTCCTCCCGGCCGAACAGGATTAGGGGGGGGGCACCACACTAATGGATGGGCTGCCACTGACTCTGACCATGTTTTGCACTTGGTCTGGTCATTTAGCTGATTAAGCATCCGGTTACAGTATCGCTTAAACTCCAAACAGCAAATAAGAAATAGTTTTTGTCACTGTTAGGCTGGAAGTTCTCACCTGAATTTATTAGGATCTAGTTCAGCAGCCTTTTGCATGACCTGCAGTAGAGTGGATCCTTCTTTCACTGCTACCATAGTAGTATAAAGAAAATGTGGTTCTACTAAGTCATTCACAATCGTGTATTCCACTGAGATATATTGAGCTGCATAAAGGTGGAAGACAAAACAGGTTATGAATACAGATTTACACAACTTTAAAAGGAATGCCAGTGTTTGTGTTGTAGCTCTCCAATACAGCTTATTTAGTTCCTAGATTTAATGGAAATTCAAGGGGCACCGCTGCTGCCCGATCGCTCTCACACACCCCCGGTACCGGCGCCCCCCCCGCTCGCGCGCTCCCGCCATGCTTACCGGGCTCCGCTTGCCCATTGGTGGGCCCAGGACAGAAATGGAGGGTGCCAGCCGGTAGATGGGAAGGAGAAGAGCGGATACACGTCCAATCTCCTCCCCTTCTTGCAGTGACCCGGAAAGCGACGTCTCTGACGTCACTTCCGGGTCACGTTCTCGGTGTCCCTGGCTCACTTTTAGGATGTTTTGCAATGCGATCTACATTGCAAAACATTCAGTGAAATACAGGGGATACATGCAGGGTCTTTAAGACCCTGCATATCTCAATAAACCTGTCACCAAAAAATCATCACATAGGGGACTGTTTGTCCCCTATGTGATGAAAAAAAAGTTAAGTAAAAAAAAAATAAAGTTACACTCAAGCACATAAAATCCCCCCCCCCAAAAAAATTTTTAAGGCCCCCCCCACCCATACACATGCACAAACGTAAACGCATGCATCAGGGAGCCTACACGTGAAAATGTACATATTGCCACGTACGCCTTTGAAGTGTCGCCTATAGAAAATATAGGGTACTGAAGTTTGACGCCATTTCTCGGGCGAAAAAAAAATTAAAGATTTGGCATATTGAGTATCTATCTACTCGGCGCAACCTCGTCTTTTATATTTGACCAAATTTGGGTAATTTATTGCGTTTGTTCGCCCTAAAATTCACGTTAGTGTGTTTTTTACTGAAATATTGCGTTTCCTAGACCTTTGCGGTAATATCATTCGACATAAGAAATTGGAACTACTGCTATTTTATTCTCTAGGATGTCTGCTTTCAGAAAATATATAATGTTTGGGGTTTTGTGTAACCTTCAGGCCTAAAATGATTTTTTAATCATGTGTGCAAAAAAAACCTGCAAAAACGGCTCTGGCAGCGAAAGGGTTAAAGGGCCAATCCACCTAGAAGTGGTGGTAGAGTCGTGGGCTGAGTCAGCTGCTGGCTTAGGTCTTGGGTACTCCAAAAGTAACATCTCCCTGTCATAATTCTCAGCTCAGTTCCTGTCCACCTGGGAGTTTTGCTTGACCACTTTTAGCTTCTTCTGTTACATTCTAAATATTATAAAATCAATATAAAATCCAGCAGGGTTAGTGCATTCTAATGGGCACAGCAGGTCTGTGTACCCAGAAACTTGGACACCCCAGGAGATAGGAGAGACTGTCAGGTAGTAGTGTAAATCTCTAGCATCTACGAAATGAAATGAGCTTTGGGTGGACTGATCCTTTAAATCAACAATTGGGAAATGTCACTAAACCTACTATCATAATTTGTGGTGGGTAAAAACCTACTGAATTTGATTGGATGTTTGAAATGTGAAATAGTTATGCCTCTTATTATTACATTTATTAATGGTGAAAAATACACTTCTATTCTTATCAAGGTTTAAAGTAGGTATCAACATTATAAACCAATGTCCATAAATCAGCATTAAAAGATGTTTTGTCCATTTAAAAGTTTCTAACCATTGTCTAATTGAATATTAATGTGATGTATATAAATGTCCATCCCCTTGTCTGTCCCATCTCTAAGTCCAGATGGGTGAAACGTATTAGAGAAGCGGACCCAGGATGTAGGATGTAGGATGCTGTCTTTCAATAAAGCTGCTGAGCTTTGGCAATGTCATTGGAGCGTAGCCCTTTTCTTCATAAGAGAGGAAAGTTGTCTAAATTAACTGCTTGCTGACCAGCTGCCACAGTTGTACTGCGGCAGTATGGCTCGGCTGCGTGAATCGCTGTCATGTTACGTCGCTTCTTCTGGTAGCCACTAGGGGCGCACGCACGTGCCCGCTGCTCGCCCCCAGAGCCGATGCGAGTGCCCGGCGGTATCGATGACTGCTGGGCTCCCGCGATCGCTCGTGACATGGCGAGAACCGGGATCTCTGTGTGTAAACACAGAGATCCCGGTTCTCTGAGGGGAGAAGAGACAGATCGTGTGTTCAAACAATGTATGAACACCGATCTATCTCTTCCTCTAGCAAGTCCCATCCCACCTTCAGTTAGAACACACTGGGGAACACAATTAACCTCTTGATCGCCCCCTAGTGTTAACCCCTTCACTGCCAGTGACATTTATACAGTAATCAATGCATTTTTATAGCACTGATCGCTGCATGAATGCCAATGGTCCCAAAAATGTGTCAAAATTGTCCAATGTGTCCGCCATAATGTCGCAGTCACGATAAAAAAAAAAAAAAATCGCAGATCGCCACCATTACTAGTAAAAAAAAAAAATAATAATAAAAATGCTATAAATCTTTCCCCTATTTTGTAGACGCTATAACTTTTGCGCAAACCAATCAATATACGCCTATTGCTATTTTTATTACCAAAAATATGTAGAAGAATACATATGGGCCTAAACTGAGAAAAAATTTGCTTTTTTAAAAAAAATGGGGATATTTATTATAGCAAAAAAGTACAAAATATTGCGTTTTTTTCAAAATTGTGGCTCTTTTCTTGTTTATAGCGCAAAGAATTAAAACCGCAGTGGTGATCAAATACCACCAAAAGAAAGCTCTATTTGTGGGGAAAAAAAGGACGTAAATTTTGTTTGGGCGCAACGTCGTACGACCGCGCAATTGTCAGTTAAAGCGTGCATGCATTTTAAGGCTTACCTATAGGCACTGTGAAAATATCCTAAACGTGCGCCGTTTAGGAGATATTTACTGTACATGCAGCCAGTGACATCACCTGGTGCATCGGCTCTGAAGGAACGGCCACCTGGGCTGTTCCATCAGAGTCCTGTGCTGTACACAGCAACTCCCGCGTGCATGTGTGGGAGCAACGTCATTGCAGGTCCAGCCACTCATGCAGCGGGAGTCTGCGAGCCCGGAAGGAAAACTGGTCGAAGCAATGCAAGCCCAGTCAGTGGTGACAGATCGCCGCTGGAAGGGCTTCTTTCTAAGGTAAGTTTGACATAATCTGCTAGTATGTGATGCAAAAATTAAATAAAAAAATCACTGGTGGTTTACTACTGCCTTAACCAGTTTAAATTGGAGCAAGTGTATCCATTGGAATATTTCCTCTTACCTCTTGATCTGGCTTCAGCTGTAGAAGCAGCTGCTGCCACCCCACTGAAGGTCTCTATCTGGCCTTTTGCATCATGTTGCTAAAAACTCATGCTTTGTGCCCATACCATTCAAACTAAGCATGCCCTGACATTGCACCAACAAAACAAAAGATGCCATTCAAGGACCAAGCACCAAGAACTATGTGCCAACCCACTAAAGTAAATTAAGAGTCTCATTAACTTCTCAATGTACATTTTTGTAGCAATGTTTTTGTTTTTTGTTTTTTTATACTATAGTAGACATTGGTTAAAAAAAAACTAATGGCATCACCTAATGGTAAAAAGTGATGCAATGAAAATGTGTAGCATTCCATGGAGAATTCAACAAAATGGTGGCTCTTTGCACACAGACACCAACTCCCTTTTGCATAAATGTGAATAAGATGGGTAAAAGATGGCTTCAGCTCCTGTTCTCAATCTGTAGTGAACTCCTCAGATCTGTTTCACCCTTTTCTTTTATGATTAAGCCCCAAAAGGATGAAACGTGTCGTTCTCTACAGGTAGAGAACAGGAGCTGAAGCCATCTTTTTACCCATCTCATTTACATTTATACAACAGGGAGTCAGAGTCTGTGTGCAGACGGCCACCATTCTGTTAAAGTCTGCTAGAGCCTGACAAGCCGATCTGGTCTGCCTCGCACCCGTCTATGCATATGCTGATCTGACTAATTTGGGGGGGGGGGGGGGGGGCATTCAAGAGGTACTTTTTTATTGTTTTGGTTTTTATAAGAATATTACTTTAGGATTTGATGTATGTGATTCAGTGCTTTGTATTACTAAATGAAATAAATTAATTACCATTAATTTCTGGACATGGCAGACACTTCACAGAGACATAGCTTGTACCCCACAGGAAAGGCAGCACTTGGGCAGCAGCGATGGGCAAGGAGAATGTCTTCTTGGGTATTAGGTCAAGCACTGTTTGTATTGTTCCAGAACAATTCCAGTTTACTGAAAAATACTTCTTTGCAGCCAACAAAGCCTAAAAAAACAGGAGACACATGATTTAAAACTAAGAGCAAGCACTGCTATATCTACAGCCTTGGTCAAAAGTTTTGCGAATGACACAAATATTAATTTTCACAAAGTCTGCTGCCTCAGTTTTTATGATGGAATTGCAATTCATCTGATCACTCTTCATAACATGCTGGAGTATATGCAAAGTCCCTCTTTGCCATGAAAATGAACTTAATCCCATAAAAACATTTACACTACATTTGTGAAGAAGGCTTCAGGGGGCCCAAGAAAGTCCAGCAAGCGCCAAGATCGTCTCCTACAGTTGATTCAGCTGAAGGATTGAGGCACCACCAGTGCAGTGCTTACTAAGGAATGGCAGCAGGCAGGTGTGAGTACATCTGCACGCACAGTGAGGAGAAGACTTTTAGAAGGATGGCCTGGTGTCCAGAAGGGCAGCAAAGAAGCCACTTCTCTCCAGGAAAAACATCAGGGACAGACTGATATTTTGCATAAGGTACAGGGATTGGAGTGCTGAGGACTGGGGTAAAGTCATTTTCTCTAATGAATCCCCTTTCCGATTGTTTGGGGCATCCGGAAAAAACCTTGTCTGGAGAAGAAAAGGTGAGAGCTACCATCAGTCTTGTGTCATGCCAAAAGTTAAGCATCCTGAGACCATTCATGTGTGGGGTTGCTTCTCAGCCAAAGAAGTGGGCTCACTCACAGTTCTGCCTAAGAACACACATGAGTAAAGAATCGTACAAAAACATCCTCTGAGAGCAACTGTTTCCAATAATCCAAGAACAGTTTGGTAACAAACAATGCCGTTTTCAGCATGATGGAGCACCTTGCCATAAGGTAAAAGTGCTAACTAGGTGGCTTGGGGAACAAAACATCTAAATTTTGGGTCCATGGCCAGGAAACTCCCCAGACCTTAATCTCATTGAGAACTTGTGGCCAATCCTCAAGAGGCAGGTGAACAAAAAAACTCCCACTAATTTTAATTGACAGTACGCCAGTGCGAATTGCAGAGATCTTGATATAGAACTGCAAATATTGACTCTTTGCATAAACTTAATGTAATTGTCAATAAAAGCTTTTGACACTTATGAAATGCTTGTAAATATACTTCAGTATACCTTAGTAACATCTGACAAAAAGATCTAAAAACACTGAAGAACCAGACTTTGTGAAAATTAATATTTGTGCTATTCTCAAAATGTTTGGCCAGGGCTGTATACTGTGTGAAAACTTTATAAAATACGTTCACTCTACTCCTCGAGTCCACTTCACTCTATTAGAGCAAAGCCTAAAAGGTCCAAATATCATTTGATTCTGACAGAAATTCAGAGCTGTCCTGTGTCTTGTTTACACTTGCTGTGTTATAAATAAAACTGGGGATGTGGTGCAAACCCATCAATCCTAATGTCATATGCAAAAATGAAGGGAATTAAACAATCTTGGTACATTTGAAGGTGTCACAATGTCATAAAAAAATAAATAATTAAATGGATTGTTTTTATTCATACAATTTTTGTAAAAATATAAATATGACATTCAAGCACATATATATAATAACTGTTACACCATATAGTTATTATTTTATCAAGCATCCTTCCCATTTGGGTTACCACCAATCTACTCCAAGAGAAGACTAACAATATGCAGACCTCAATGGTTTGTTAGGTATTACAATACAGACAATTTCAATTGCACACATGGGATGATGGTGGTGTCCTATTCTTCTACGTGTTTCGCATTATACTTCATCAGGAGGACATGTTGGGAAGACTAGTAATAATAAAGCAGTAGTAAAGTCTCTTAAAGGTGAAGTTTACTTTTTGAAAAAAAATTAAATAAATAAATGCACTTTTTGCAGGTAAACAAATGTGCATTTATCATTTTTTTTCTAAGGAGCCTGCAGAGCATTGCACCTGGGATCTGCTGATTACGGGTACAATGCCAGGCTTCTGCAGACTCTCAGGATAGCTGTCAGGCAGGCAGTTTCGAGCAGGAAGATCAATAAACTACAACAGCACTCACCAGTGCCCTCGAAGTTTGTTGAGAACTACAAGCTATCAGCCACAATGGCTGACTGTACTTGTCTATTTGTCACAGGAAACTGTGAATGAATGGCATGGCTGTGTGGGCACAGCCCTGCATGGCCTCGTTATTTTCAAATTGTGACAGCGGGTGGGGGAAGAAGATCCCCCACCCGCTGTCACAGAGAGTGGGGTATCAGGGAGAGATGGTGTGCATGCTAAATATGTTACACCCTATATACGGGTGTAACATGCAGGGCCGGGCCTACCATGGGACCCAGTGGGCCATGGTCCCAGGCGGCATTTTAAGAGGGATGGCCTGTGGGACTGCTGTGAAAGGCTGCATCCAATGAGTGTGCAGCTCCTGCTGCCTGTTTCACTCTGAGCAGATCATTCTGCTTGTAAGAGCCGATGAGTGTGTGACACTGTCATGTAATGTAACTGAATGCAGAGAGAGACCAGCTGTCAAAATTGAGCGTTGATGTCGGGGTGGGCGGGACCCAGCAGCTATCAAACATCAGCCAATGGGATGGGATCTGGGCGAGCTGCTACTAGTATGTTTCCCACCCACATTCTTAAGTAACCCAATCATTGGCTGATAGCTGCTGGGTCCCGCCTACCCCGGGTCCTGCCCACCCCGAGTCCTGCCCACCCCTGACATCAGACAGAGACCAGCTGTCAAAATTCAGCGGTGATGTTGGGGGTGGGCGAAACCCAGCAGCTATCAAACACCAGCCAATGATTGGGCTGCTTAAGAAAGGGGGTAGGGCCACATACACGTAGCGGCCCGCCTAGATATCATTCCATTGACATCAAAGCTCAATTTTGACAGGTGTTCTCTCTCTGCATTCAGTTACATTACATGACAGTGTCACACACAGTTTCACTAAGCATGAATATCGGCCTTAGTGTGAAACTCCCTCTCCTCTGTCAGTGCCAATCAGTGCCACCTGTCAGTGCTAATCAGTGCCACCTGCCAGTGCCAATCAGTGCCACCTGTCAGTGCCAATTTAGTGCCACCTGTCAGTGTTTCCAATCAGTGCCACCTGTCAGTGCCAATCAATGCCACCTGCCAGTGTCAATCAATGCCACCTGTCAGTGCCAATTTCGTGCCACCTGCCAGTGTCAGTGTTTCCAATCAGTGCCACCTGTAAGTGCCAATCAATGCCACCTGCCAGTGCCAATCAGTGCCACCTGTCAGTGTCAATCAGTGCCACCTGTCAGTGCCAGTGTTTCCAATCAGTGCCACCTGTCAGTGCCAATCAGTGCTGCCTAATATCAGTGCCAACCAATGCCACCTACCAGTGCCAATCAGTGCCAGTGCTTCCAATCAGTGCCCATCAGTGCCACCCGCCTATCACTGCCCATCAGTGCTGCCAATCAATGCCCATGAATGCCACCTATCAGTGCCCATCAGTGCTAACTATTAGTGCTGCCAATCAATGCCCATCAGTGCTGCCAATCAGTGCCACTAAATGCTGCCTATCAGAGCCAATCAGTGCTGCCAATCAGTGCCAGTGCTTCCAATCAGTGCCCATCAGTGCCACCTATCAGTGCCGCCTATGTTTGCCCGTTCAGCAAACACCCGAATTTGTGGGGCACTCTGCGGGATGTTCACCCGCCGAGTGCCCCACGATGCACTGCATGCTGCAGAGTGCATTCTAGGGCCCTGATTGGATGAAGCCTTTGAAGCCTTGCACCTGACCGCTAGTCAGGTGCAAGGCTTTGCCAGTTAGAGCACTGTCAGAGCCCTGATTGGACAAAATGATAATGACTTTGTCCAATCATGGCTCAGTGCTCATAATCCCACCCCACACTATAAAAGGTTCCTTTCCACAGGAAGCTTTTCCACAGGAAGCCAATCAGTGCCGCCAATCAGTGCCAGTGCTTCCAATCAGTGCCCATCAGTGCCACCTATCAGTGCCGCCTATGTTTGCCCGTTCAGCAAACACCCGAATTTGTGGGGCACTCTGCGGGATGTTCACCCGCCGAGTGCCCCACGATGAACTGCATGCTGCAGAGTGCATTCTAGGGCCCTGATTGGATGAAGCCTTTGAAGCCTTGCACCTGACCGCTGGTCAGGTGCAAGGCTTTGCCAGTTAGAGCACTGTCAGAGCCCTGATTGGACAAAATGATAATGACTTTGTCCAATCATGGCTCAGTGCTCATAATCCCACCCCACACTTTTGCAGTGTGTTAGAGTGGAGATCGATAGAGCAAAGCTGAACTGGCTTACTAAACCATCCTCATCCTCTATGACCCAAGCTGACACTAGTATGCCATCGACCGCAACTGCCAGAGCGGCTTATTCTGTCTCCTTGTTCACAGCTATTCCTGCCATAGCCCCAGCATAATGCATGAAGGAGTCAGCTGAATTATTTGAACACAGCGTCAGCCACTTGCTTCTTGAGGATGCACAGATATTATATGATTCTGATTCAAATTGGCAGTCAGAGTGGTAAGTGGGGTACCCCAAGGCTCTGTCCTGTGACCAATTCTGTTTAATTTATTTATAAATCATATAGAGGATGGGATAATTAGCTCAATCTCAGTGTTTGCTGATGACACAAAAATAAGTAGGGCAAAACCATCACAGCAGGATATAGAAACCTTACAAGAGGACCTAAATAAATTGAGGGAGTGGGCAATTAGATGGCAAATGAGGTTTAACATTGAATATTGGCATGCATTAAAAAGGGGATTTACTCCAGAGATAAAACGATAATCCTGCCACTTTATAAAACTCTGGATTGGCCAGATCTGAAGTATTCCGTCCAGTTCTGGTCACCAGTCCTCAAGAAGGATGTGCTGGTGCCGGAGAGAGTCCAGAGAAAGGCAACAAAATGAATATGGGGACTGGAGGACCTCAATTACGAGGAATGACTACTAGCACTACATTTCTTCTTCCTGGAGAAGAGACGCTCGAGAGACGAGTATTGCCAAGTTGGCTCCAGTGATGATGAGGATGGAGGGGATGATGAGGTCACTGACACGACTTGGGTTCCAGATAGAGCAGAGGAAGAAAAGTGAGGGGGAGGCACAACCCCAACGAGGCAGGATGTCCTCTAGAGGCAATCATATTAGAAGAGTAGAGAGCAGCCACCCTATTCCACCAGATTCTCCTTGCCCACTTCCCACAGCTCAGCCATGCGGGCCTTTTTTAGCACATATGCAGCTAATCATACTATTGCAATTTGCATTCTCTGCCACAAGCAGATCAAGCATGGCAAAAACACCAGCCATTTGGGTACCACATACTTGACAAGGCATTTAACCTCCCACCTCTCAGCCCGTTGGCAAGAGCACCTGTAAGCCACTCACAAGGGGCACAATTCTTCTTCTCCTCACTCATCACCTTTCATGTCTACCCCCGCTATATCTCATGACCTTTCAGCAGCCTCCACCGATAGGGATTATGGTATAGCAAAGGGTGTCACAGGTCCTGGCAACACGTCTGCCAGCAGTATACCACCGGCTGTAGAGTATTGCAGGCAATTTTTTCTGCCCCAGCTTCTGCATTTAAATAAAAAAACACTCCCTATCACCCACATGCCTAGCATCTAAATTCCAGCTTGTCCAAATTGCTAGCTTTAGAACTCTTGCCTGTCCATCTGGTGGATTCTACCCCCTTCTGTGAATTTGCAGAATGTGCTGTACCACAATGGCAGGTTCCCAGTCGCTATTTCTTTGCACGTAAGGCCATTCCAGCTCTGTACCATCACGTGGAAGGCAATGTTGTGGCATCGTTGGGCAAGGCAGTCAGTAGCAAGGTCCACTTTGCTACTGAAACGTGGTCCAGCAAGCATGGTCAGAGATGATATATTTCGTTCACAGCACACTGGGTAACACTGCTTGCAACTAGGAAGGATGTAGGACAGGGCTTAGTGCTGGAGCTTGTTTTGCCACCATGTCTCCATACAGCTGGTGGTGATGATGCAAGATCTGTCAGCTCCATCCCCTCCTCCTTCTCCTCCTTCTCCATGCATTCCTCTGCCGAATTGTCCTATGAATCACTAAACCCCCTAAATACCGCCTAAGTGTTTAAGGGGCTATTCAACAAGTCAGGCTAAACGTTGCAATGCAGTTCTTCAGCTGGTCTGTCTAGGGGACAGGAGCCACGCCGGAGCAGAGATTCTTTCAGCTCTGCAGGAGCAGGCCAAGAGGTGGTTCACGCCACGGCAGTTTGAGCCAGGAATGATGGTGTGCAATAATAGCACTAACCTTCTGTCTGCCCTTTGATAGGGAAATTTGACACATGTAACATGCCTGGCACATGTCCTCAATTTGGTGGTGCAGTGTTTCTTAAACAGGTACCCAGGGTTGCAAGATCTTCTAAGGCAGGCCAGAAGAGTCTGTAGCCATTTCAGACATTCATACACAACCAGTGTTCGGTTGGTTAAAATTCAGTGGGAATTCCACCTGCCCGTAAACTGCCTGATTTGTGACATGCCCACCAGGCGGAACTCAACTTTGGCAATCCTGCAGCAGCTGCACATGCAGAAGAGGGCTGTCAACGAATACCTGCGTGAGTAAGGCACAAGGACAAGCTCAGGGGAGCTCTGCTTTTCATCCCCATGCCAATGGCTGCTGATAAAGGATGCATGCACTTTACTGTCACCTTCTGAGGAGGCGACAAGGATGGTGAGCCTTAACAATGCAGGCATCAGTGACATAATCCCTTTTGTGTTCCTGCTGGAGCATACTCTGTGTGGCATTATAGACAGGGCAGTTGAGGCAGAGGAGCAGGAGGAAGAGGAGGGCTTCCTTTCTTCTCAAGGGCCAATTTATGCAGACACCATTCTTGCGACGCTACAGAACACACAAAAGGAGAGAGAGGAGAAGGACTCTGTCAGTTTTGGAAGCACTGAAGCAGAGGAAGACACATCAAACATTAAGAGATGATTTTCATTCCCCAGAAACCTTGGGAGTAGTATGTGGCTGGGAGGAGGCAGTTCCAGATACTGTAATCCTCAGTGACCCAGATGACAAAATTGTGGTGCATGGGCTCCCTTATTCTTCAAAGCCTGAGGAAGGACTCGAGAATTTGTGGCATCAAGGAGAAGGCTTATTATTGGTTGGCAACCCTCCTTGACCACGTTACAAGGGGAAAGTCTCGGAACTCATCCTGCCCTCACAGTTTTGAGACTTCTGTTGGTCAAAGGAGAAGCGGTGGAGAAGGGAGCCGTCTAAGTGATGCATTTCAAAAATTTTTTGTCCTCGTTGCCCGGGGCTGTTAGCTTCAAGATCGCCTCAGCAGCATCTGCATCATATGGTGTAAGATTATCTAGGGGCGAAAACAGCCATGGCGAGCTCTCCAGTAAATGATCCACTCGGTTACTAGGTCGTGAGAATAGACCACTGGCTAGAACTTGCCCGGTATTTAATTGAGCTGCTGGGCTGCCCTGCATCCAACGTGCTTTCCAAGCAGCATTCAGTGCTGCTAGAGGTTTTATGACAGATAAAAGAGCGCGTTTGTCCACAGACTCCGTTGACCGGCTGACATTTGTCAAAATGAATCAGTCCTATATTAGAAGCAGCTATCAAGACTCTGATGCCGATGCCGCTGATAACGTGTTATTGGGATCTCGAATCTCTACAAGACTGTCTAGGCTGCCTAGATTTGTGGGTGTTGATTTTATCTTGAAGTCATTTTTTGATATAGGTTTTATGGGCACAATTAACACCCAAAAAACAATTTTTCTGAACCTGTTTGACAGGTGCATCAAATTTCAATTTTTTACAGCAAGGCCAATTCTTGCTATCATCAAGAGTACCTCTATAGGGTTATGGTGTGAAGGCAACCAAAGCCCAATTTTTCCACACCTGTTATACTTCTATCCAAAATCTGCAAAAGAGACACCAGAATTTATCTCAAACAAATTGTTAATCTTGTTTAACTGAGTGTAATATATATTGGCTCCTGCACAGAAGTCTTGCTCACTGTGGTGCAAAACTTTGTTATTTCCATCCAAAGTCTGCCAAAGAGACACCAGAATTTATCCAAAAAATCTGTAATCTTGTTCTGAGTGCACTAAAGGTGGCCTCATCATACAGACTGGCTCCCCAAGCCATTGTTTACTAAGTAAAGAAAGCTTGCAGGGAAAATCAATTTAAATGTATTTTTTTTCTTTATAAATGTCAGTTTTGCTGCAGCAGGTTCTATACACGGTACAGATGCGTCACTTTACAGGCAGACTACGGGGACCCCCAGGCACTATATTTAAAGGAATTTTTTCATTTTTATTGTTTCACTTTAAGCATAATTTAAATCACTGCTCCTTTAAAAACAATCTTTTTAAAAAAGACATTTTTCTGCATTGGTACATATCCCCCAGGGCAGTACCTGGCCATAAATGTATCCCCTATTTTGTAGACGCGATAACTTTTGCGCAAACCAATCAATATACGCTTATTGGGATTTTTTTTTACTAAAAATATGTAGCAGAATACATATCAGCCTAAACTGATGAATACATTTGTTTTTTTACATTTTTTTCTTGGAAATGTTTTATAGCAGAAAGGAAAAAATGATTTTTGGTTTTTTTTCAAAATTGTCACTTTTTCTTGTTTATAGCGCAAAAAATAAAAACTGCAGAGGCGATCAAATACTACCAAAACTAAGCTCTATTTGTGGGAAAAAAAAAGGACATCAATTTTGTTTGGGTACAATGTCGCACGACCACGCAATTGTCAGTTAAATATCTTTTTGAGATGTGCAAAGAAAATACCTGTTGATCCTTCCAGAAGTTTAGTGAGAAATTAACTTCCGGTGCTGTCTGTAGTGTTATCTCAAGCAGTGTTATTAGCCCTGCCCAGTTTGGTGTGGACTACCAAAATACATCTCCTCTATGTTATGGAGATGAGGGCAAGGGGACGTGTTCTGTCGTCCTGTCTACAGCTCCTACATGAATACAGTACAATGCGTAAGTTTTGTCACCCTGAGACAAGCAGTATGTTAGTGGCAGGATCACCAGATAAACTAATAAAAAAACCTGGAAAAGGGAAAACCAAAGCAGCCAGCACATCTGAGAACTGGTGAGCCGCAATACATTAGAACATATTAGAACATTTTGTTCTAGTTTTTTTTTTTTTTTTTTATACACTTATATACACCTCATCCTAAACATACAAGTGTACTGTTCATACCTGTCCAGCTAGGCCTGTGCTGTAAGCATTGCCGATGAGTCCATCTTTTTGATGCTCCAAAATATAATTCAGGAGACCAGACAGAGTTGTCCTCACTTTTGTAATTGTTTTTTCAGGGATATTTTCCATGCCAAGCACACAAACCAACCCCATCGCTACTACGGCTGCTGTGTCTGTGAAGGCAAAGCTTTGGTTATGCTAATAATGAAAACCTTTGACGTTAGATAAATAACACATTTTCACCTCTTTCCATCAGTGCTGACTACAGCCTCTTATTGCTGATGTAGTGTTGTCATCTTTCAGTACACTTCCCAGTTGGGACTGCAGAATATTTCTTTAACAATGGAATTAGGCATATTTTCAATAAAAAAACTATGCTGTCTTACCCTCTGAACATTACCTTAGAAATGAGTTCACATATCATTTAACCGCTTGCCGAAAAGCTGCCGCAGATCTACTGTGGCAGAATGGCACGGCTGGGTGAAACGACGTTACCTTGCGTCGCTTCGACTTTTGCCCACTAGTGGTGCCCAGAGCCGATGCAAATGCCCAGCGGGCGTGATGTCCGCCAGGCACCCGCGATCACTCGTGACAGAGCGAGGATCAGGATCTGTGTGTGTAAACACACAGATCCCAGTTCTTTCAGGAGAGTAGAGACAGATCGTGTGTTCATACTATGTATGAAAACCGATCTCTCTCTCCTCCTAGATAGTCCCATCCCCCCTACAGTTAGAACACACCTAGGGAACACAGTTAACCCCTTGATCGTCCCCTAGTGTTAACCCCTTCCCTGCCAGTGACATTTATACAGTAATCAGTGCATTTTTAAAGCACTGATCGCTGTGTAATTGTCAATTGTCCTCAAAAGAGTCCAATTTGTTCGCCAAAATATCGCAGTCCCAATAAAAATCGCAGATCACCACCATTACTAGTAAGAAAAATAATAATAATAAGAATGCCTTATATCTATTCCCTATTTTGTAGATGCTATAACTTTTGCGCAAACCAATCAGTATACACTTTTTGTGATTTTTTTTTACCAAAAATATGTAGAAGAATACATATCGACCTAAACTGAGCAAAAAATGTGTTTTTTGATAAAAAATGTGGGATATTTATTATAGCAAAAAGTAAAAGATATTGGGGGTTGTTTACGAAAGGCAAATTCACTTTGCACTACAAGTGCACTGCAAGTGCACTTGCAGTGCACTTGGAAGTGCAGTCGCTGTAGATCCGAGGGGGACATGCATGGAAAATAAAAAACAGCATTTTAGCTTGCACATGATTGGATGATAAAATCAGCAGAGCTTCCCCTCATTTCAGATCTACCCCTCAGATTTACAGTGACTGCACTTCCAAGTGCGCTTGCGGTGCAAAGTGGATTTGCCTTTCGTAAATAAACCCCATTGTGTTTTTTTCAAAATTGTTGCTCTTCTTTTGTTTATAGCGCAAAAAATAAAAAACGCAGAGGCGATCAAATACCACCAAAAGAAAGCTCTATTTGTGGGGAAAAAAAAGGACGTCAATTTTGTTTGGGTACAGCGTCTCGCGACTGCGCAAATGTCAGTTAAAGCGACGCAGTGCTGTATCGCCAAAAATGGCCTGGTCATTGAGCAGCCAAATGTTCCGGGGCTGAAGTGGTTAAAACAGCGGCATAACTATAGTCATAGCAACCCATGATGCCACTATGGAGAAGGAGGCTCCTCTAGGGAGGTTTTCTGATGTCTCCAATCCAGAAGAGCACAGGATCATTTGCTTGGTAGTCACAGATCTCCTTCACATGCTCTCTATATGAGTAACTGTGAGTAAATGTTTTACCTTCAGAGTCTTTGGTCATTCTTGTAACCATTTTGATGTTAACTCTGTATGCCTAATGGACAAAATGTCTTGGGCATTAAGATGCAAAGCAGGCATAGCTCTGCAGAAAATTGTGGGTGTGGCCAAATTACAGTAACAGTGGGAGGGATCTAAACGGCTATGGTTAAATAAAACCTCAGCGGTTGCTGATATGGGTCAAAAGTGTGTAAAGGGGCCAGGTGTAAATAACATACAGAGCACAAAGGTCAGGAGCAGGTAACACGCAGAAAACAGAGAACAGGAGTAAGTAATGCACAGAGTACAGAGGTCAGGAGTAAGTAACACACAGAAATCAGAAGTAAGTAACATACAAAGAACAGAGGTCACCAATAAGTAATGCACAGAGTGCAGGGGTCAGGGGATAGCAATGTAAATATTGTAGGGTTTAGGAGTATGTAACACACAGATTACAGAGGTCAGGAGTAAGTAACACATGGATTGCAGTGGTCAGTCATAAGTGACACACAGAGAGAGCAGAAGTCAAGCCAGAAGTGTGGAGCGCATGGAGAGCAGAGGTCAGGCATATTTAACATACGCACAGCAGAGATCATCAGTAAGTAACACAAGGAGAGCAGAGATCAGTGGTAAATAATGTATGGAGGTCAGAGGTCAGGAGTAAGTAACATGTGGGTAGTATAGGTCATCAGTAAGTAATGCATGAAAAGTAGAGATCAGAAGTAACAAATGGAAAGCAGAGGTCAGACATTAGCAAGACACGAAGAGCAGAGATTAGGAGCAAATTACAAAGAGAGAACAGAGGTCGGAGTTACAAGTGGACAGCAGAGGCCATCAGTAGGTAATACATGGAGTCCAGAGGTCAGGAGTAAGTAGTGTACAAAAAGTAGGAGGTTACACATTAGCAACACACCAAGAGCAGAGATCAGGAGCAAGTAACAAAAAAAGAACAGACTAGGTCAGGAGTAAGTAACGAGTGGACAGCAGAGGTCATCAGTAAGTAATACATTGAGTTCAGAGGTCAGGAGTAAGTAATGCAAAGAAAACAGAAGTCAGACATTAGTAACGCACAGAGAAAAGAGATCAGAAGCAACTAATGCAGAGAGAGCAGAGGTCAGCAGTAAGTTACATACAGAGAGCCAAGGACAGGAGCAAATAGTGCAGAGTGCAGAGCACAGGGGGTCATGAGTAAGAGATACTCAGAGTGCAGAGGTCATGAGTACATATTTCTCTCCAATCTGTGCAATAAGTGCATTTGCAGTGTATTTAAAATACATTGCACTTCGTACTTTAACTTGGCTCTCTGGTTTCCCACATAGGGGTAGATTTACTAAAACTGGAGCACTCAGAATCTGGTGCAGCTGTGCATGGTAGCCAATCAGTTTCTAACCTCAACTTGTTCAATTAAGCTTTCGCAATAAAAACTGGAAGCTGATTGGTTTCTATTTAGAGTTGCACCAGATTTTGCACTCTCCAGCTTTAGTAAATAACCCCCGTAGGTCTTTTTGTTACCTTCCCTATGGTAGGCAACCCTTGCATCTTCCCCAGGAAGCTGGCAGCATAGCCTAAGTCCTGCAGTGCACAGGCACCAACCCAGCTGCACTATTCAAGCATCAATTGAAAATAACGTTGCTGGAGCCACCCGTGCATGCACAAAAAAATAGGTTGTCATTCATACACAGGCTGTTCCAGCAGCATGTATTTCAAATGACACTTGTGCAATGCAACTGGAGGTGGGGCCTGTGCACTGCAAGATTTAGAGTGTGTTTGATATTGCAAAAATCTGACCATAGGTCCAGTTCATATACTCACCTACAGAACCACACACCTCTGGTGTAGTGTGATTGGCCACAATGCATGCTGCTGATCTAGCATAAGGGCTGGACATGGTGCAGAGACCGAGAAGGTCAAGACCCACCTGGTACCAGGTGGTTATTACGGATGCGTTTGGAGATGGCCCATTTTCTGTAAGAAGAATCAGTGATTATTCATACACTCTAACAAACTCATAATCAATCTCACAAGGTCTAATTAGTTACAAATCACATCTTTAAAGAGGGGGCAAAATATGAAAATCTTCTAGATAATTTCTTGGGTTTTTCTCAACAGCGTGAAAAGAAAAGAAAAAGGGAATCTTTCCAATTGGGACAGCAAAAAGAATCCTGCAGAGGCTCTAAAACTTTTCCCCACTAGAGTCATACTTTACACGTGATATTTTTAATTTGCACTAAAGCCATCACTGTTTATGGAACCAAGTAGAGCAACGCAAGCCTCAGTTTTGGGTGTCTATATTAGACGTTAATACCCTTCCACTGTTCCCCCCATCTCTAGCTCTCAGTTATAGGCAAGACAACTCACTAAAAGAGTGTGGAGTTGTTTTTTTAACGAAATGCAAACTATAATGATTTTCATGAATTTTATATCTTTTCAAAATACTGTTGTAAAAAAAATGTAGTAAAACAAAAAAGTATACATTTGCTATATGTGAACAAATAAACATTAAATACATGACAAAGGACATGTTGAGCACTGTTGGATAGCTACTCAGACATCATAGCAGATGCTCCCTGTCACCAAGTTGGCTATGGCTGATTGACATTGTAAAGTGAATGTAAACCCTTGCATATAACCCAGTGAAGTGACTGGCCACAGAGATGAAACAAATGAAACAAATCCTCCTACGTAAGTTGTACCCATCTATCTGCAACCTTCTCTTCTCTACAGCTGTTCAAAATGCTGAATTATAAAGTTTGTCTGAGAGTTCAGAAAAAAGGGAGTGGAGAGCAGAAGTCAACCTCTGCAGAGGTCAGTGAGAACTCTGACAGCTGATTTGAGAGAAGGGACACCCCCCCCCCCCCTCGACACAGGAACAGAACTGAGGCTGTCAGTCCCTCCCCATCAGGAAAACATGTCAGACGTGATTCAGGTTGATAGCAGAGGAACGAAGAAGCAGATAAAAGTGATACTTAGTGCTCCTAAAACAAAGTCTAGCCTAAGCTTGTTTGGCTGGGCTTCTCCTAAGGGTCACAGGAGTGCAATCAGTTTTGCACTCCCGTGACCCGTTTTCAGCAGAGAGTGGTCTAAAGTCCGCTCTCTGATGACGTCACACAGATCAGTCCAGGCACCGCGTCATCCTGACTCTGGGAGTCTGGATGCTCCAGGTGCCTGGACTGATGGCTGTCTCAGCCTCTCAGCGAACCGCTCCCCACCACCTCCACAGCTCAGCGCTCCAGTGAGTGTGAAGGAGCAGAGAGGAGAGCTGCTGATTGACAGTCAGCAGCTCTCCGCTCGGGGATCTGTGAGAACCGAGCCATCGGCGGTGTTTGATGGCTCGGTTCTCAGTGAAGAGGTGGCGGGGGACCGATGCTGCATCCACCTAGGTAAGTATGATGGGGGGAAAAAAACCCAAACCTATACTTCTCTTTTAATTGAGACAAGTACACTCTATAGAGGGATATGCTTTGTTCATGTTTCATGTGTGAGGTTTACATCCACATTAAGCTGTTAAACCCTGTAGACAATTACCTTTTAGCCACTTGATGCACGTCCACAATACATTTACTGTGGGCAGGCGGTAGCTACAGTCTAGGCAATGTACCCGTATGTCACTGCGTGTTTGCAGGTTTTTGGGTGTGCGTGAGCGTGTCCCCTTCTGACCCGTACGATTTGTCAGCAGGTTTCAGCAAGTGATTTTGGCTCTATACCTGCTTATCGGTTGTGGTCAATCACACACAGAATTCTGTGTTTACAAACATATAGAACTCTCTACACAGACTGCGATCCTGCTGTTTCTTCTCCCCGAAATCAATTGTGAGTTCAGGGAGAAAAAGCAATCAAGGCTGTGAGCAAAAGCAGCACACATTACACTTGTTAGGAACATTGTTAACCCCTTGATTTCCCCTTGATGTTAACCCCTTTCCAGCCAGTGTCATTGGTACAATGTACAGTATTATCACCGATCACCGTATTAGTGTCACTAGTGATGTCAGTGACAGTTAGTGTCCCTGCTAGCCAGTGTCTATTAGTGCCAGATTTCCAGCCACATTATCACAGTCACACCACCATTACTAGTATAGCGTCTATAGCTGCATAAATTCCTGTATATATACCATAGTTTGTAGACCCTATAACTTTCACACAAACCAATTAATTACACACTTATTGGGATTTTCTTTAACCAAAGACATGTAGCAGAATACATTTTGGCCTAAATTTATGAAGAAATTTGATTTTATCGGATGTGTTTTATAACAGAAAGTGCAAAATATTGGTGTTTTTTCAAAAATTTTGATCTTGTTTTATTTCTAGAACAAAAAAATGAATAAATAAACCCAGGGGTGATCAAATATCACCAAAAGAAAGCTCTATTTCTTTGAAAAAAATATATCAATTTAATTTGGGTACAGCGTTGCATGACTGAGTAATTGCCAGTTAAAGTAGTACAGTGCTGAATAGCAAAAAATGCCCTGGTTATGAAGAGGATAAAACCTTTTGGAGGTCAAGTGGTAAATAAAGGAAAATATGAAAAGGACTCTAAAGCTCCAGCTACTGGCTTGACAGAAGACTAATAATATTCCTATGCAGTATTTTATATTTAGCTGACAAACTAGTATACCAATTCTATTTTTTCTGACCATGACTAATAAAGTATATACAAAAACAGCTACAGTATACATTCTTTTTTAACACCGTTAAGGTTTCTTTTTGACCAGAGCTCGTTTTTATAACTTACCAAAAGCACGCAGCTCTTCACGAGTCTTGTTCTCCAGAAGCTTGACAAGGTTAATGCTTCCTTGCTGGACAGAGATGTTGCTGGGATCAACACACGAAGAGCGAAGAGCGAGAACATAAAGGGCCACTTTCCCTGACGTAAAGGACACATCTACAGAGAAAGAGAGAAGACCAAAATGAATCACCCAGAAGACAACCAACCAAAGACTGGACAGCTGGCCATGTGACCAGAAGAATACGAAGGATGAGATCCACTCTCCAGTCACCATTTTCCCCATATGGGTAAAGAGGACAAAAAAACTAATTCTGTTAGATTTAGAAAGCTGCCAATTTGGAAGATTCATCCCATTCATCCTAGTGACCATTGTCACTTGGGCTAAAAGAGATGGTTGCATTTTGCAGTTATAACCAGAACAGGAAGTGAAGGAAATCTTTCAATTGGAACATTTGTTGCAGTGAGGGGACTTACTGTGCACCAAAAGAAGAGGTAAGGGGAAATATTCCATTTGGAAATATTCCAAATGGAATAATCTAATCTAATCTAACATCTTTTGTCCTCAAAGATGTCTACAAAACAAAAAGTGAAAAGAGATCAGGTGTTCTAGCCATTCCCTACTCTAAAACTTAAAAAAATGTTTTGGCCTTACGTATACAGTGCATCCAGAAAGTATTCACAGCACTTCACTTTTTCCACGTTTTGTTATGTTACAGCCTTATTCCAAAATGGATTAAATTCATTATGTTCCTCAAAATTCAATACCTCAAACAATATCCCATAATGAGAATGGGAAAGAAGTTTGTTTAAAATATTTGCAAATTTATTAAAAATTAAAAATAAGAAACAAAAAAAATCACATGTACATAAGTATTCACACAAGAAAGATGGAAGGGGGAAGCGCCACCTAAGTGCTGTATCACAAGGGGTTTATTAAACACAATGGTTAAAAACACAACAAGTAAGATAAAGGAAGGCTTATCGTAAACTGGTGAGTCCTTACTCCTTCATGGTCCGCCGAGTTCAGGTTCCCTGAGAAGCAGTGGAGGTGGAAGAAAGTTCCTGTGGTGTGTAGGAAGTCCATGCCTGGAACGCCTTGAACATGTGACATGACCAGTCAGCGGACAAGCCAGTTTACGATAAGCCTTCCTTTATCTTAGCTGTAAGTGTTTTTAACCGTTGTTTTAATAAACCTCCTGTGATACTGCACTTAGGTGGCACTTCCCCTTTCCTTGTTTGAAAAGTTGGCTCAACTCTGAGGATAGCAGCCCCACAGTGCATCACAAATTTGTGCCCAGGCATCAGAGACTATGATTACCACCCCAGCAGCTACTGCTGCATATTTTGCCAGAACTACTGTCCAGCATAAACTCAATGCGTCTGATCTTATGACTTTTTGTACATAAGTATTCACCTTTGCTCAATACTTTGTTGAAGCACCTTTGGCACCAATTACAGCCTCAAGTCTTTTTGGGTATGATGTTACAAGCTTTGCACACCTATTTTTGGGCAGTTACTCCAATTCTTCTTTGCAGGACCTCTCAATCTCCATCAGGTTGGATGTGGAGCGTCGGTGCACAGCCATTTTCAGATCTCTCCAGGGTTGTTCAATCAGGTCAAGTCTGGGCCACTCAAAGACATTCACAGAGTTGTCCTGTAGCCACTCCTTTGTTACCTTGGCTGTGTGCTTAGGGTCATTGTCCTGTTGGAAGATGAACCTCCGCCCCAGTCTGAGCGCTCTGGAGAAGGTTTTCATCAAGGATGTTTCTGTACATTGCTGTATTCATCTTTCCTGCCATCATGACTAGTCTCCCAGTTCCTGCCACTGAAAAAACATCCTCACAGCATAATGCTGCCACTACCATGCTTCACTGTAGGGATGGTATTGGCCATGTGATGAACGGTGCCTGGTTTCTTCCAGACATGACACCTGTCATTTAGGACAAAGAGTTCAATCCTTGTTTCATCAGGCCAGCGAATTTTGTTTCTCATGCTCTAAGAGTTCTTCAGGTGCCTTTTGGCAAACTCCAGGTGGGCTGTCATGCGTCTTTTACTGAGGAGTGGCTTCCATCCGGCCACTGTACCATACAGGCCTGATTGGTGGAGTGCTGCCGAGATGGTTGTTCTTCTGGAAGATTCTCCTCTCTCTACAGAGAAATGCTGGAGCTCTGTCAGAGTGACCATTGGGTTCTTGGTCACCTCCCTGGCCAAGGCTCTTCTCCCCTGACTGCTCAGTTTGGTCGGGCAGCCCACTCTAGAAAGAGTCCTGGTGGTTCTAAATTTCTTCCATTTACGGATGATGGAGGCCGCAGAAATTTTTCTGTAACCTTCCCCAGATCTGTGCCTCAATACAATCCTGTCTCTGCAGTCTACAGGCAATTCTTTGGACTTCATGGCTTGGTTTGTGCGCTGACATGCACTATTAACTGTGGGACCTTATCTATTAACTGTGGGACCTTATATAGGCAGGTGTGCGCCTTTCCAAATCACATCCAATCAACTGAATTTACCACAGATGGACTCAATTCAAGTTGTAGAAACATCTCAAGTTGATCAGTGAAAACAGGATTCACCTGAGCTCAATTTTGAGCATCATGGTAAAGGCTGTGAATACTTATATACATTTGATTTTTTTGTTCTTTATTTTCAATAAATTTGCTAAGATTTCAAACAAACTTTTTTCACGTTGTCATTATGGGGTATTGTTTGTAGGATTTTGAGGAAAATTATGAATTAAATCAATTTTGGAATAAGGTTGTAACATAACAAATTGTTGAAAAAGTGAAGCGCTATGAATACTTTCCAGGGTGCACTGTACTTTAAGTAAGAAGGGTCCAAGCTTTGATAGGAAAATTATGTGATGCAGCAAGCTTTGATTATAGAAACTAGGAAACAGACAGTCATTTACAATTAAGAGGTATGGCAGGTCTTAGAGGCAGGCCATGGCCCACCCTGGGCTGCAATGACAAATGTTAGGTGAAGGATAGGTGAAAAGCTCAATAGAGGCATATGGTTGTTTTGGACAACGGTAACACCTTTATACTTTAAATCATTTTAAAACAGGAAGGCCAGATTAGAGTTTGCCAAACAACATCTAAAAAAGCCTTTGCAGTTCTGGAACAACATCCTATGGACAGATGAGACCAAGATCAACTTGTACCAGAGTGATGGGAAGAGAAGAGTATGGAGAAGGAAAGGAACTGCTCATGATCCAAAGCATACCACCTCATCAGTGAAGCATGGTGGTGGTAGTGTCATGGCGTGGGCATGTATGGCTGCCAATGGAACTGGTTCTTTTGTATTTATTGTTGATGTGACTGCTGACAAAAGCAGCAGAATTAATTCTGAAGTGTTTCAGGCAATATTATTTGCTCATATTCAGCAAAATGCTTCAGAACTCATTGGACGGTGCTTCACAGTGCAGATGGACAATGACCCGAAGCATACTGCGAAAGCAGCCAAAGAGTTTTTTAAGGGAAAGAAGTGGAATGTTATGCAATAGCCAAGTCAATCACCTGACCTGAATCCGATTGAGCATGCATTTCACTTGCTGAAGACAAAACTGAAGGGAAAATGCCCCAAGAACAAGCAGGAACTGAAGACAGTTGCAGTAGAGGCCTGGCAGAGCATCACCAGGGATGAAACCCAGCGTCTGGTGATGTCTATGCATTCCAGACTTCAGGCTGTAATTGACTGCAAAGAATATGCAACCAAGTATTAAAAAGTGAAAGTTTGATGGATGATTGTTAATCTGTCCCATTACTTTTGGTCCCTTAAAAAGTGGGAGGCACATATACAAACTCTTGTAATTCCTACTTCATTCACCTGATTTGGATGTAAATACCCTCAAATTAAAGCTGAAAGTCTGCAGTTAAAGCACATCTTGTTCATTTCATTTCAAATCCATTGTGGTGCTGTATAGAGCCAAAAAGATTAGAATTGTGTTGATGTCCCAATATTTTTGGACCTGACTGTAAATCTACTCTATGAGCAGCAGATGCTTAAACTTTGTTAAAGTAGATGCTTTGTTAAAGTAGTAGTGACATCATCACTGCACTGCACATGTCTGTGCAGAGCAGAACTGTGGGAGGAGCCCAGCAGGTTCCGCCCACTACAGGCTACCTGTGGAAAACTACAGGAGGGGCGGAGACAAGACCAGTCATCCTGCACAAGAACAGTGCAAGAGTTACTGGTCTTCATTACAGGAAGCTCCTGCGCAGAGGAAAAGTTTCACAGTGCATTACCGAATAGACATGGAGGAACGATCAGGGTTCAAGTAAGAATACACATTATATTTGTAACTAAACCAAATCTATTCAAAGACTAAGAAGGAACAGTGATATGTCTCCTCCCCCAGTCAGTCCCATCCCCTCACAGTCAGAAACACTCATGAAGGAACACGTTTTACCCCTTGATCGCCCCCTACTATTAACCCCTTCCCTACCAGTGACATTTACACAGTAATCAGTGCATTTTTATAACACTGATCGCTGTATAGATGTCAATGGTCCCAAAAATGTGTCAAAAGTGTCCGATCTGTCCGCAGCAATGTCGCAGTCCTGCTAAAAATCGCAGATCGCTGCCATTACTAGTGAAAAAAAATCATAATAAAAATGCCATTAATCTATTCCCTATTTTGTAGACACTAAAACGTTTGCACAAACCAATCAATATACGCTTATTCCAATTTTTTTTCTAAAAAAAATATAGAAGAATATATATCGGCCTAAACTGATGAAGAAATTTCCTTTTTTTTTTGCATTTTTTTGGGGGAATATTTATTAAAGCAAAAAGTAAAAAAATACTGTTTTTATTTTCAAAATTGTTGCTCTTTTTTTTGTTTATAGCACAAAAAATAAAAACCGCAGAGGTGATCAAATACCACCAAAAGAAAGCTCTATTTATGGGAAAAAAAGGACGTCAATTTTGTTTGGGTACAACGTCGTCTGACCGTGCAATTGTCAGTTAAAACGACCCAGTGCCGTTTCGCAAAAAAAATGGCCTGGTCATTAGGGGGCAAATCCTTCCGGCGCTGAAGTGATTAAATTGGTTGTAAACCCTTACAGACCACTTTTACCTACAGGTAAGCTTATATTAAGGCTTACCTGTAGGTGCAAGAAATATCTCCTAAACCTACATGGTTTAAGAGATATTTCCAAAAGACAAGCGCCGATGTCTACGGCGCATGCATCATAGACGACGCACAGGCACACTGAGCATGCCGTTTCTAAAGGCGATTATGCCGTTATTGGCGGCACCAGCACGCATGCGCGCGATACCTGGAAAGAAGATGGACGCTTCGTGGAAGAGGGGACAGTGGTGACATCGCAGGCTCCTGTGTCAGGTAAGTGACACGTAATGGGCTACTATGCGATGCATAGTAGCCCATTATGCTTAACCAGGGAAACAAAGAGAAAGTAAACCTATCAGGGTTTACTTCCTCTTTAAAGTGCATTGAGCGCTGGTGAAGAGGGTGTTTCATTAACCCCGAAAATTAATTGTAACAAAAATGGAAATTGAAGCGCCACACCACTGCCAAGAGGTCCAGATACAACTTTATAACAATAATGCCACGTACACACGATCGGACATTCCGACAATGAAATCCTGGGATTTATTTCTGACGGATGTTGGCTCAAACTTGCCTTGCATACACACGGTCACACAAATGTTGTCGGAAATTCTGAACGTCAAGAACGCGGTGACGTACAACACATATGACGAGCTGAGAAAAATGAAGTTCTATAGCCAGTGCGGCTCTTCTGCTTGATTCCGAGCATGCGTGGACTTTTGTGCATCGGAATTGTGTACACACGATCGGAATTTTTTGTTGTTGGAAAATTTGAGAACCAGCTCTCAAATTTTTGTTGTCGGAAATTCCGACAAAAAACATCCGATGAAGCCTACACACGGTCGAAATTTCCGAGAACAAGCTCCCATCGAACATTTGTTGTCGGAAATTCCGATCGTGTGTGGGCTGCATCGGACGTTTTTTGTCGGAATTTCCGACAACAAAAATTTGAGAGCTGGTTCTCAAATTTTCCGACAACAAAATTCCGATCATGTGTACACAGTTCCGATGCACAAAAGTCCACGCATGCTCGGAATCAAGCAGAAGAGCCGCACTGGCTATAGAACTTCATTTTTAAAAGTCAGGACAATCCAAAAAGTATTTAACAGCGATCCAAGAATGCCCCTTCTTTAGGGCTAGAAAAGACATAAGGACATCTCCATATCAATCCGATATCAATACAATATCCCCTCCTCGGGGTCGTATTTAAAACCAAATACCCAATGGCCAATAATATTGGAAGTATAAAAATATATGTGAGGATAACATTTAATAGATAATCACTATACAAGAACCTCAGACAAATGTGTGAATGTGGATGATAAAGCATACCATTTCAGTTAATCAAAAATCTAATGGGGATTTGGCAGAAGAGGCAGCTCTTTGGATACCTTTATTCTCATTAGGTCCATATTTTATTCAGAATGTATTATTTTAATTAATATTATTATTCCCATTTCAGAAACAAAAACTTAAAATTATCTCATGGTGGGAGTGCCTGCATTTAGGAAGAAGATTTTCTCCATAAAACAACAGTGGCATAAACAGCTATGATCATTTCAGGCAAGTGTTCATGGTTAAGCACTGCACTCTAAACTTTGGCTTTACTTTGAGGAAACAATAGCAATAATCAAAGAAAATCTATTGTAGATGAATGATTTTTCCTAAAAATAGTTGGGTCAGGGGGCGCTTACTGAGAGCGCATCCTCTCTCAATCCAAGTAAAACTGGATCTTCATCTAATGTCTGTTTATAGTAACATTTACGGTATGGCTGGAAAACCCTAAAAGGGTTAATGCAGAGTACATTTCTACATAATTGCAAGGTTGTGTCTGATTCATACACACACCTCTTACACAACCCAGGACAGACCTGCTATTGTTTTTTTACAAAAGATTCTTACAATAAAAATTTCAATAAAATGTAAGGGGTGGAAAGGTGTACCCCTCACCTTCTACTAGCTGTCATTTGAGAAGGTGTTACCACTCATGTTCTGTTCCAGCAACAAAAAGTAGGACTTGCCCTTGTCTTTTCTTCTATTAGGATGGTAAGTGAAAGGAGATTTAACCAAAAAGAACAGAGATAGCAATTAAAACCGCAAAGCTTGCATTTACCATAATATCACATGTGGGCCAATGCCTAAGGCAGCAGGATGAACATTGGCAGCGCCAAACCTCAACATTTACAAAGTTGGTGTACTGTAACTTTTTGATCCCTTCTTCTAGCCCCCCTGTGGACAATTTTGGTTAAATTCAGCAGGAGAACTGGAGGGAAAGGGAAGAAAACAAACCAGAACAATATTGCCCAAAAGAGGCATTGGTACTACAAAAATATACACATAGTTACATAGTTAGGCAGGTTGAAAAAAGTCCATCTAGTTTAACCAAAAAAAAAAAAAATAATCCCATTACACAATCCTTCACCCACAGCTGATCCAGAGGAAGGCGAAAAACCCCAGCAAAGCATGATCCAATTTGCTACAGCAGGGGAAAAAAATTCCTTATATTATGTAAATTTAGGAAAGAATCCAAGCTTTTTTTAAAGCAATCTACTGAGTTGGCCAGAACCACCTCTGGAGGGAGTCTATTCCATATTTTCACAGCTCTTACTGTGAAGAAACCTTTCCGTATTTGAAGGTGAAATCTTTTTTTCTCTAGACGTAAAGAGTGCCCCCTTGTCCTCTGTGATGACCTTAAAGTGAATAACTCAACACCAAGTTCACTATATGGACCACTTATGTATTTGTACATGATGATCATATCCCCCCTTAATCTCATCTTCCCAAGAGAGAATACATTCAGTCCCTCTAATCTTTCCTCATAGCTGAGCTCCTTCATGCCTCTTATCAGTTTGGTTCCCCTTTTCTGTACTTTCTCCAGTTCCCCGATATCCTTTTTGAGAACTGGTGCCCAAAACTGAACTGCATATTCCAGATGAGGTCTTACTAATGATTTGTACAGGGGGGCAAAATAATATTTCTCTCTCTGGAGTCCATACCTCTATTAATACAAGAAAAGACTTTGCTCGCTTTGGAAACCACAGCCTGGCATTGCTTGTTATTATTAAGCTTATGATCTACTAAAACCCCCAGATCTTTCTCCACTATGGATTCCCCCAGTTGTACTCCCCCTAGTATGTATGATACATGCATATTCTTACCCCCCAAGTGCATAAACTTTACATTTATCAACATTAAACCTCATTTGTCACTTAGTTGCCCAATTAGACAGTGCATTGAGGTCGGCTTGTAAATTAGAGACATCTTGTAAGGACGTTAATCCACTGCATAGCTTGATGGACAGCTAAAGGAAGGAAAGACGTTACTTACTTTTTGACACTCTATCCACAGCATCATTTTTCAACTGTTCGATTAGGATGTCTTGGGCTGTAGGATCCTTGACCTGTCCCAGGTTAAGTGCCAGAAGAACACTGGGATCAGGAGGGACACACGGCCCCACGCTACGAGCCATGTTGATGGCCAGGCTGGTGACATAAGACTTTTTGGTGTCTGGAACATCTGCAAAAAAGATGGAGATCCATTTGTTTTTTTTTTATCAGAATGGAAGCCACATCATGTCACTTTTCATCTTCTGATACTTATCATACTCACTACAGGTGTTATTAGCGTCGCAGAAACAAGTAACGCTGAGTAGCACAAGGAATAATCCAAGCCTGTTCTCCATGTTGACAATGTCTTACAAAAGGACAAGTTGTGTCTTATATACCGGTTACTGTATTGTCTTTGGCTTCGAACCAGGGATTAAAAAAAGCAATCTACCTCCCAGTTTACATATTCCACCTTCCCTTAGCAAGATGTAGCTAGCTAGCTGTGACGGACAACAGAGCACTGAAGGATTACAGTGCAAGGCACATTAAGCTCCGTCAGCTTTTAGAGAAGTTATTGTATTGATTGCAAAATATCTATATGAAAATTTCTGAGAAGTTAGCCACCTTTAAAGCCGAACTCCATGAATCATTTTAACACTCAGTTTAAGTACATATCTTTTACATAGGAAGATGTTAATAAAAGGGTTAAATTGTATCGAAAGTCAAAAATTTGGTTTGTAGTTTTGGGTGACAACCTGTGTTAATTTTGAGTTGTCATTAAAAGAGTAAAAGAGGGGACATATTACAATTGGGGCAATAACAAGGAAATGCCTTCATTTTAAGGGAATTTTCTCTTATATCCTGTTGTGCATACAGGACAGGAAATGAAAGACAGATAATCGCCCTAATGGGACAGAGATGGCAAACAAAAATGCTGAGGGTTTTAATATTCCAAACTTTATACAAAATATTCCAAATTATATATAAAAAATAAATAAATAAAAAAGTTTGGGCTGAACTAAAGCTCCAACCAGGAAGCAGCAAATGCATCCTTTTGGTGATTTAGCATTCTGTGGTGTTTGTCAAACATGGTGACTCTGATCCATCCCTAGACACACCATATTCGCATTACACACCACAATGGACGTCTCTGCTATTTAAGACCACCAATGGGTTTTTCTGACCCCCCCCCCTTCTAACAAGTGACCACAGATTTTCAATAGGGTTCAGGTCTTACTAAGTCATGCAAGGACATTCACCTTTTTATCGTCCAACCACTGTGGGGTGTGTGCTATGGGTCATTGTCATGTTGGAGGGTAAACCTTCTTCCCATTGACAACTTTTTGGCAGAGGGCAGCAGATTTTCCTCAAAAATTTGATGGCATTTTGCCCAATCCATTGTTCCTTCTATCCTGACAAGTGCTCCAGTCTCTGCTGCAGAGAAACACCCCCATAACAGGATATTACCACCTCCATAACAGGATATTACCACCCCCCATAACAGGATATTACCACCCTCATAACAGGATATTACCACCCTCATAACAGGATATTACCACCCCCATACCACCTCCATAACAGGATATTACCACCCTCATAACAGGATATTACCACCTCCATGCTTTTCTGTAGGAATGGTGTTATTTAGATGGTGAGCTGTATTGGATTTCTGCCAGACATATCGTTTGGTGTTGAGGACAAATAGTTCAATTTTAGCCTTATCTGACCAGAACACCTTTTTCCATGTGGCCTTAGAATCTTCAAGGTGTGTTTTGGCAAAGCTCAGTCATGACTGCACGTGGCCTTTCTTGAGGAGCGCCTTTTTTCTTGCAACCCTCCCATACAAGCCACAGTGCACTACCAAGCATCTTAACAACCAATGACCCATCCCTGCTGTCAGCAGAGGATTCTCCGATGACAGGCCCCCTATGGGGCCTGGTATAAATTATACCTGCAAGCTGTTTTTTTTTTTTCTTTTTTAATTGCGGCTCTTTTGCTTACATTCTGCTGTCAGTGGGGAATCCTTCACTGACAACAGGGATGACTCAAACCACTCACCGACCAGCCACAATACATATACTGCAGCAGGTTGGCATGTGCAGGCAAAATCATGTACATGTACGTGAATTTGCCTGCTCGGGCTAAACCCCTCCCCCGACCGCTGTGTCACAACGAATTGGGGACCAGTGATCACGTGATCGCTATGCGATCACATGACACAATGTCAACAAAGCTGTTAGGAATTAATTTGTTCCAAACAGCTGCATTGCTTATGCTGTGATTAGCTATCACATGGTATCTGGGCCAATCACAGCAGCCTGTGATTAGCTGTAGCCAATCACAGAACAATAGTGATCACAGCTGTCATGAATGGTTAACCCATTAATGACAGTTGAAAATGTTGCTGTTACATGTACACAACATGTAATTACACAAAATGTAATAGAAAAAAAAATCCCTGATCAACCCCCCCACCCCAGAGTAGTACAATGTTACTATAGTGACACTGAACTACTCTGATGAAAGTATATAAAAAATTTTTAAAAATAAAAAAAAGCTAAGAAAAATTGAATAAAAAAATTATTTATTTTTAACATACTGTCAGTGTCCCTGACTGGTGGCAGTATGCAAAAATAGTGAAAAAAACCCAAAAAATGACAACTTCAAAAAGCTCTATGCTTTCTCTAAGGCTCTAGAGGCTCTAAATGCCTCAGACTGTTTACTTACTGAGATAGGCCGTCACTTCATCAGGATTGATCAATTTATATATATATATATATATATATATCATTTTTCAATATATATACCATAGTTTGTAGATGCTATAACTTTCACAAAAAACAATTTATATACACTTATTGGGATTGTATATATATGAATGGGTACCCCTACCCATTCACTAAAAAAAGTGTCAAAAATTAAGACAGGTGGCAGTTTTTGACAATTCCTTTATTAAAAAATAAAAAAAACAATGCCCCCCGATGTAGATCCATCGTCATTCACGATGCCCGCCGCATCGCTGGAACAAAAAAAAAACGCTCCTCCCGCAGTGAAGGCTACACCGAATGCCTGCTCTGCCGTTTGACAGTTCTTAAATAGGTAAATAAGGGGCGGGGCCATCTGGTGGCCCCGCACCCTTGTGATGTCACTGACACAGCATGCGCTGGTCAGTGACGTCACAAGGGGGCGATGTCACCAGGTGGCCCTGCGCCTTATTTAGGAACTGTCAAACTGCAGATTAGGCATTCAGCAGTTAGCCTTTCTTGCGTGCAAAGCTTTTTTTTTCTTTTTGGGTTCAGCGGTGCTGCAACAGGTTCTATACACAGTACAGATGCACCAATTTACAGGCAGACTAGGGGGACCCCCCAGACACTATATTTAACCACTTAAGCCCCGGACCATTTCGCTGGCCAAAGACAAGAGCACTTTTTGCGATTCAGCACTGCGCCGTTTTAACTGACAATTGCGCAGTCGTGCGACGTGGCTCCCAAACAAAATTGCCAACCTCTTATTCCCACAAATGGAGCTTTCTTTTGGGGGTATTTGATCACCTCTGTGGTTTTTATTTTTTGCGCCATAAACAATAAAATAGCGACAATTGTGAAAAAAACCGCATTATTATTTATTACTTTTTGCTATAATAAACATCGACCAAAAATATATAAAAAAACATTTTTTTTCCTCAATTTAGGCCGTATACGTATTCTTCTACATATTTTTGGTAAAAAATCGCAATAAGCGTTTATTGATTGGTTTGCACAAAAGTTATCATGTCTACAAAATAGTGGGATAGTTTTATGGCATTTTTATTAATATGTTTTTTTTACTAGTAATGGCAGTGATCTGCGATTTTTATCGTGACTGCAACATTATGGCGGACACATCGGACAATTTTGACACATTTTTGGGACCATTGTCATTTTTACAGTGATCAGTGCTATAAAATTGCACTGATTACTGTAAAAATGACACTGGCAGTGAAGGGGTTAACCACTAGGGGGCTAGGAAAGGGTTTAGTGTGTTCTAGGGAGTGATTCTAACTGTTAGGGGGTGTGGCTACGAGTGACACGTCACTGATCATCGCTCTTGATCACAGGGAGCTGTGATCAGTGACAGTGTCACTAGGCAGAATGGGGAGATGCTTGTTTACATTAGCATCTCCCCGTTCTTCCTTACCATGAGACGATCGCGGGTATCCCCACTCACGGAGCTCCCGGCGAATGCGCGCGCAAGTCGGCTCTTAAAGGGCAATGTACAGGTACGTGATTCTGCCTGTACGTGCCCTTCTGCCGCAGTATATCTGCGTGAGGAGGTCGGCAAGAGGTTAAAGGAATTTTTCATTTTTATTGTTTCACTTTAAGCATCATTAAAATCACTGCTCCTGTAAAAACTATCTTTAAAAAAAATTGCATTAATATATGTCCCCCAGGGCAGTAGCCGGTTCCCCATACCCCTTTTTTACGGCCAATAACTTACATATAAGCCTTTGTGTTCGAGAGTTCTGGTGCGAACTGAACCGGGGGGTGTTCGGCCCATCTCTACACTGGACTTTCGGTGGTTATTACCCCAGTATAGTTATTTTTTAGCGCCATTTTTTAAAAATTGAAAGCATTCAAAAACACAGATCTTGTTTTTTTTAATGCTTTTAAGATCCCTCCATAAAAAAGACCTGTTATGTGCCTTTTGCTGTCACAAAAATGTTTACAGCAATAAAAGTGATATTTTTGTCAAAAGCATATTTACAGCAATAAAAGTGATAAAAAAAAATTAAAGCAACAGTGTAAAAATAGGAGTGTCCTCCTGTGCTTGCATGTTCTGGTACTGCACGTACACAAACAGCGATCATCCCACACATGTGAGGTATCACCACGGATGTCAGATCCTGGGCAGTAATTCTAGCACCAGACCTCCTCTGTAAATATATAGTGGTAACCTGTAAAGACTCTTAAAGCATCCCCTATGGATAGTAAATATACGTTGTTTGCCACTGTTGCCCGGGCATGCGCAATTTTAAGGTGTGACATCTATTTGGTATCTATGTACTCGGTGTAACTTCATCTTTTATATTTTATGAAAAAATATATATTTATATAGTTATATATTGTGTTTTTTGCATTACAACTCCAAAAATGTATTTTATCCCAAAACATTATGTTTGAAAAATCGTTGTGCAAATACCAAACGACATAAAAAATTGCGAAATTCACCAATTTATTCTATAGGGCTTCTGCTTTAAATAATATATAATGTTTGGGGGTTTTAAGTAAGTTTCTAGCAAAAATACTGATTGTTACATTTAAACAAAAAGTGCCATAAAAGGCCCGGATTGGAAGTAGTAAAGAAGGAGGACTGACAACTCCAGGTTAAAGCCTCGTACACACAATGCAATTGTTGGCCAACCGAGCGTCTGATTTTTGTCAAAAAGGCGTATGCCAGGATCTTGTCTTGCATTCGAATGGTACACAATTGTCGTGCAAAAAACACAAATGTAGTGACGTACTACAAGGAATTTCAGCTCTTTAGCGCCACCCTTGGGCCCCTTCTGCTAATTTTGTGTTTGGTGAGCATTAAATCTGACCATGCGTGTTTGTACTTTCGACTTTTGTGTGACGGGCTTGTGTACTGACCATTCGAAAATCTGACAGCAGACCACTGTCCGCCGAAAATTTACTAGCCTGCCATCCAACATTTGTTGGCCGAAAGTTGGACAACAATTTTCAAAAGGAGAGTACTATAGGTCAGATTTTAGGACAACAGTCTGTCAACAGACAATCCCCTGCCAACTATTGCATGTGTACAAGGCTTAAGTCTGAAGCAGGGGCGGATCCAGAGGGGGCAACGGGGCAATTGCCCCCTTCGAGAATGCACGTGAGTGAGTGGGCAGGCGGCTCCGCGTGTGAGAGAGTGGGCGGGCCGGGCAGCTTGGTCGGTGAGCGGGCAGGTGAGAGAGTGGGTGAGCAGCTGGGCGGCTCGGAGTGTGAGCGGGCTGCTGGCCAATCAGGGAGCCGACGGGTGGGGGAGCAGAGAGATGACATCATCTCTCACCGCCCACCCTGCATCCCTGCAGTTCCACCCTCACTGTGCAGGCAGCTGTGGGCAGCAGAGAGATTACATCATCTCTCTGGTGCCTGACTGGTAATCTGATGCCTGACTCTGGGACACAGCAAGCGACCACCTTAGCAGGAAAGTGACACAGCAAGTGACAATTGTAGCAGGCAAGTGACAATCCGCAACGTGTGTCAGATGACAATCCACAACGTGTGGCAGGTGATGTGGCAAGTGACAATCCGCAACATGTGGCAGGTGACGTGGCAAGTGACAATCCGCATCTGGGGGCAGGCGATGTGGCAAGTGACAATCTGCAATGTGTGGCGGGTGACGTGGCACGTGACAATCTGCATCTGGTGACAGGTGACGTGGCAAGTGACAATTCGCAACGTGTGGCAGGTGAAGTGATAGGTGACAATCCGCAACGTGTGGCAGGTGACGTGGCAAGTGACATTCCGCATCTGGTGACAGGCGATGTGGCAAGTAACAATTCACAATGTGTGGCAGGTGACGTGGCAAGTGACAATCTGCAATGTGTGGCAGGTGACGTGGCAAGTGACAATCCGCATCTGGTGACAGGCGATGTGGCAAGTAACAATTCACAATGTGTGGCAGGTGACGTGGCAAGTGACAATCCGCATCTAGTGACAGGTGACGTGGCAAGTGGCAATCTGCAACGTGTGGCAGGTGACGTGGCAAGTAACAATCTGCAATGTGTGGCAGGTGACGTGGCAAGTGACATTCCGCATCTGGGGGCAGGCGACGTGGCAAGTGGCAATCTGCAATGTGTGGCAGGTGACGTGGCAAGTGACAATCCGCATCTGGTGACAGGCGATGTGGCAAGTAACAATTCACAATGTGTGGCAGGTGACGTGGCAAGTGACAATCTGTAACGTGTGACAGGTGATGTGGCAAGTGACAATCTGCATCTGGTGACAGGCGACGTGGCAAGTGACAATCCGCATCTGGTGGCAGACAAGTGACAATCCGCATCTGGTGGCAGACAAGTGACAATCCGCATCTGGTGGTAGACGAGGTGGCAAGTAACATGCTCAGGGCTCCCACTGATTCTGCATTATGGTGAGTTGAATTATTTAATTTCATATAACAATGTGATAATAGAAATAATGTGCTTCAATCATCCTGACACCATAATAACCATGGAGCCGGGATGATTGAAATGCCAACACCAGCCATTTCCCCGATAAATTGCACCCAAAAAAACGTATTTTCTGGCAGTGCCCCTCCCGAGACTAGACTCTGGATCTGCCCCTGGTCTGAAGAGAGATGGCAGATAATAAGTAATCTATGAGACTTGCATGCTGTTAATTCAGCTGTTTTGCTAAGTACACAATAAAGAGTATACAGAAAAAACTTTGATATTTATTGAGAAAAACACAGAGCATGGAAAAAGTGAAACTACACAAGCCAGATGAAAGGAATAAACCACTTCATGTTCAAAGAAGCCCTCCAATTTAAAGAAAAAGAAAAAAGATTTACATTAACGGTTTTACCCCCCCTCCCCCCGCCAATTCTGACTTCTGACATATTGCAATTTTATTCTGACGTTGCAATTTTTTTATGTTGCACATTATTTGTGCAGTCATTTTAAAACACACATTTTTAGGAAAGAATATATTTTAATGACTTTTAGTGCACACAAACACAATATAAAACCCAATTTGTTGGTAACATATAAAAGATGATGTCACACTGAGTTAATAGCTAACATGTTATGCTTCAAAATTGCGGATGCCCCTGTGGAACGGCGCCAAAATACGGTACTTAAAAATCTCCATAGGCGATGCTTTAAAAGTCTTTACGGGTTACCGGTATAGAGTCAAACAGGAGGTCTGGTGCTAGAATTTTTGCTCTTACACTGACATTCGCGCTGATCTCTCACATTTATGGTGTGATCACTGTAAACATATGCATGCGGGACTTATGTAAACATTCAAATTTGCGCGTGAGCACAGGGAGAAAGGGATGATTTACATTTTTTTTTCATTTTTATATTTGTTTTATTTAAAACTTGTGATAGCAATAAGCGTGGCAGGTCCTCTTTATGGAGAGATCTGGAGATCTCTCCTCTGCCTTCAAAAGCATTTGGTCAAACTGAGATTGGTTTGATCAGATGCTTTACAAGCCGGTAAGACAGGATGTTTCTTCCTTTCCTATCAGAGTACATGGACAGTGGCAGTAATACTAGGCTCCCCGATTGCTTGAATGCTCAGGAGAGCCCAGTAAAGGTTTGGATCTTATTTTACTTTAATAAAGGTGTATGCATCAGAGTACAGCCATCCAGCTTCTTTTGCTTTCACAGCCCGGTAAAGGTGGCGGGGGGAAGGGGGGCCTCTGTGCCTTATAGAGGTGATCGAGCCGCTGTATAGAAAGTGAGATTCAGGGGGATGAGATTTTCAGCCCATTTAATTGAATGGGCTGAAATCACACAATTACATCAAAAGTAGTGCATGCACCCCCACTTTTAAAGTTGGTGGAGGTGTCCATAAAGACATGGATGAGAGAGTTTGGGGTAGAGGAACTTGACTGGCCAGGACGCTGACAACGGGACCCGGAAGCGACATCATACAAGTCACTTCCTGGTAAAGAACAAGACAGGGAGGACAACAGATGCTCTCCTCCCTCCTCTCTACCTGGCGGCACCCAGTATGCCAGTCCTGGGCCTGCAGATGGGCAAGCGGAGCCCAGGAAACATAGCAGGGGCACGTGTGGTGGGGGGGCACTTTTCCAGGGTGAGTGGAACCATTCGGGCAGCAGCGCAGTCGCCCGAATGCTTCCACCTGACATGCAATACCTTGTTGCTTACCCACAGCAGAGCTAAATGTTAAGAAAAAAACTACCTCCTGGACCTGCATGTCCAGGGCATCAGGCAATATAAATTGTGCATCCCTGGGAAGGTGGATGGGATATATTGGACAACATATATTGGACAATGGCTAGATGACTGGGTCAGAGCAACTCCAAAATTGCAGCTCTTGTGGGATATTCCAGGTCTACAGTGGTCAGGACCTTCCAAAAGTGGTCTAAAGAAGGAAAACTGGTGAACCCGGGACAGGGTCATAGGTGATCAAGGCTCATTGATGAAATGCTGGTTCCGATAGAAAGGTGTCAGAACACACAGTGCATCATAGTTTGTTGTGTATGGGGCTGCGTAGCCACAGACCGGCCAGGGTGCCCATAATGACCTCTGCTTGAAGTCTATTCTGAGCACCAACTACTCTTTTGGTAAGAACTCCCCTGTGTTCTTGATCTTGGCATCATATTGAAAATATTTATTCACGTATGATACACGCTAGAACTCTATTCCGGATTATGAATATGCGCATATTATAGAACTCTGAGTTGACAAACTTCTCCCGATCAATACACTCCTTGCACAGAGGAAGCTCTTGATGCCCTGAAATGTAGCAAATGGTCCATGGTAACGGAACTTGAGATCTGGGTACTATCAAGTACCTATGATTGAAGAAGATCATAAGTACTTGAGGTTTGCCCACTGGGTTTTATTCCAGTTACTGGTGCATCTGTAGCTTTCCAGCATTTGATCTGACACCGAGAGACCTTGATTATTTTCGTTCAATACGTTTTTATTGAATTTTCAAGATTTCAAAAGAAAAATAGGTTTGACAAACATATCAACACAAAAGAAAGGAGAACTACACTCCCTAGCCACTTTATTAGGTCCACCTTGCTAATACCATGTTGGACCCCCTTTTGCCTTCAGAACTGCCTTAAAAGGGTTGTAAACCCTCGTGTTTTTTTCACCTTAATGCATCCTATGCATTAAGGTGAAAAAACATCTGGCAGTCACCGGCTCCCCAGCCAACCTGTTTTACACACCTGAGCCCCTTCATTTCCTCGGCGGGGACGCGCTGTCCCTCTCTCCACGGGGTCCTGACTCTTGATTAGATAGATTGATAGCAGCGCAGCCTTTGACTCCCGCTCCTGTCAATCAAATCCAACGACGTGGGTGCATAGCCGAGTCCGGCATTCGTATCTGTGCACGCAAATGATGGACTCGGGAGCACTCCCGCAAGGTAACCCCCTCAGGAGAGCTCTTCTCCTACCTGATGCGGAGAGGAGCCACGAGAGTCACCGGGGGACCCCAGAAGAGGATGTTCGGGGCCACTCTGTGCAAAACGAGCTGCACAGTGGAGGTAAGTATGATATGTTTGTTATTTTTAAAAAATAAAAAATGATCCTTTACAATCACTTTAATTCTTCGTGGCATAGATTCAACAAGGTGTTGGAAACATTCCTCAGAGATTTTGGTATATTATTGACATGATAGCATCACACAGTTGCTGCAGATTTGTTGGCTGCACATCCATGATGAAAATCTCTGTTCCACCTCATCCCAAAGGTGCTCTATTGGATTGAGATCTGGTGGCTGTGGAGGCCATTGGAGTACAATGAACTCATCATCATGCTCAAGAACCCAGTTTGAGATGATTTGAGCTTTGTGACATGGTGCATTATCCTGCTGCAAGTAGCCATCAGAAGATATGTATGCTGTAGTCATAAAGGGATAGATATGGTCAGCAACTATACTCAAGTAGGCCATGGCATTTAAACAATGCTTAGTTGGTACTAAGGAACCCAAAGTGTGCCAAGAAAATATCCCTCACAACATTACAACACCAGCCTTAACGATTTCTACAAGGCAGGATGGATCCATGCTTTCATGTTGTTTACACCAAATTCTGCCCCTACCATCTGAATGTCACAGCTGAAATCGAGACTCATCAGACCAGGCAACGTTTTTCCGATCTTCTATTGTTCACTTTTGGTGAGCCTGTGCGAATTGAAGCCTCGGTTTCCTGTTCTTAGCTGACAGGAGTGGCACCCGGTGTGGTCTTCTGCTGCTGTAGCCATGCTTCAAGGTTCAAGCCGCAGTGGCTGCCATCTCACAGCTGTTCGGACGCGAACAGTCTGTTCTTAGCCTTGTATTGAAATTTATTCACTAGCGCTGTATCAGCGCGTGTTTTAAAGTTGTTTCCTTATACTTTTACAATAAATTGCCTATACGGCTTTACCAAACGGACCGCTCTTAGGTTTTTTTCCTCTTTTTGGGGGGATTACTGCATTCCTAATTGTACTGAAGGCTCATCTGCTTCATTGCCGCATTGAAGAGCTATCTGTCGGTAACTATAGAGGACAACCAGAGGGGCCGTGCTATGTCTATCCAGTTTGTATGTGTGACCTCCTGTAATTTAAGAGGTCCATCCTATCTGGTAAGCATACTACATGTGTGTGAGTGGAGAGGATCGCTGTTTCATATAGAAGGATTGATTTTACCACAAGGGATCTTTCTTTTAACATATGGACTTTATTCATTTATCATCATTTGCACTGCACTGAATTTGTTTTTAAGTGGGAAAAACGATTTTCAGAGGATGCAGAAGGAAATCCAACATTATACCTCCTGCATGGCAACAAAGAATGAGTTTGCAGTTGGCTAGGTGGGAGAAGATTTTCTCAAAAGATGATTTTGATGTGGGATATGCCAAGAATGCTCAGCATAAAATCCGGTTGCAGGAAGACAAGCCCTTTCGAGACCGTGCCCAGGAGAATACCTCTCAGCGACCTAGAAGACCTTCAGGAACAGTTGGCCGAATTGAAGAGGTCTGGGGTCATTCAACAGTCCAGAAGACCATATGTCCCTCCTATTGTGGTGGTGCGGAAAAACAGTGGCATAGCGTGGGGGGTGCAGGGGATGCCGTGTCCCCGAGCGCGACATTTAGAGGGGCGCCAGTATGTGTCACTGGCTGCCTCATCCTAATTTTAAATTCCTGTGTCCCCCGCGCTCCGGCCGCCATGTTCAGTGTCCGGCGCCCTGTGATTGGGCGTATGGGGGTCACGTGAGGCGTAGAGCTGGCCTGTCTGCAATCGCTCCTGAAGTCCCGCCTCCGCACATGACCCCCATACACCCAATCACAGTGCGCTGCATATGGCAGCTAGAGCGTGGGGGAGAGAAGCAATGTGAGCCGCCGCTGTCTTCTCCTCCTCCGGACTGATGCAGGCCAGCCAGACACAAAGGTGAGTGAGACTCTCTCTCCCCCCTCCCCCCGGGGCCAGTAACACGACTCTCACGAGAAAGTCAGTTAGTGTAGTATGGTGGTCAGTTAGTGGACAGTGTAGTATAGTGGACAGTATGGTGGTCAGTGTAGTGCAGTATGGTGGTCATTGTAGTGGACAGTGTAGTGTAGTATGGTGGTCAGTATAGTGTAGTGGACAGTATAGTATAGTGGGCAGTGTAGTGGACAGTATAGTGGTCAGTATAGTTCTCAGTGTAGTGGACAGTATAGTATAGTGGTCAGTGTAGTATAGTGGTCAGTGTAGTGGACAGTGTAGTACAGTGGACTGTATAGAGGTCAGTGTAGTATGGTGTTCAGTGTAGTGTAGTATAGTGGTCAGTGTAGTGGTCAGTATAGTGTATTGGACAGTATAGTATGGTGGTCAGTGTAGTGGACAGTATAGTGGTCAGTGTAGTTCTCAGTGTAGTGGACAGTATAGTGGTCTGTCCTTCTCAGTGTAGTATAGTGGTCAGTGTAGTGGTCAGTATAGTGTAGTGGACAGTATAGTATGGTGGTCAGTGTAGTGGACAGTATAGTGGTCAGTGCAGTGGTCAATGTAGTGTAGTGGACAGTATAGTGGTCTGTCGTGGTCAGTATAGTGTAGTGGACAGTATAGTATGGTGGTCAGTGTAGTGGACAGTATAGTGCACAGTGTAGTGGTCAGTGTAGTTCTCAGTGTAGTTCTCAGTGTAGTGGACAGTATAGTATAGTGGTCAGTGTAGTGTGTAATGGTCAGTAAAGGAATCAGGTTGGTCAGTGTTGAAATCAGGTAGGTTAGTGTAGTGGTCAATATAGGAATCAGGTAGGTCAGTACTATTGTATTTGAAGGGACTCGGGGAGTGCTAAAAGTCCGCAGGTTAGGGGGCGCAAATGATTTGCCTTGCCCCGGGTGCTGGAAACCCATGCTACACCACTGCGGACGAAGAATGGGTCCCTACGCATGTGTATTGAATACTGGACTCTGAATCGACGTACTGTTCTTGACCAGTTAACAACCCCTCGCATTCAAGATGCCCTACAGTGTCTTACCAGAGCTAAATGGTTCAGTGTACTCAACTTAAAGAGCAGGTATTACCAAATTTCTGAACCCGAAGACAGAGAGAAGACCGCATTCATTTACCCCTTGGGATTCTATGAGTTCAGTCGGATGCCCCAAGGATTGTTAGGGGCCCCAGCAACCTTTCAGCATTTGATGGATAGAACAGTAGGAGACATGAACCTAATAGAAGTACTTGTGTACCTAGATGACATTATTGTGTTCGGAAGATGACTTTGGAAGAGCATAAAGCTATGTTGGAAAAGGTCTTTGCATGCCTCCATGAAGAGGGGTTGAAGCTGTCGTTGGAAAAGTGTGAGTTCTACACAACTTCTGTTACATACTTGGGTCATGTCGTCTCTGCAACAAAAGTGAAGAAGTTGGAGGCTGTCACCACATGGCCTAGGCCAAGAACTGTGACTGAATTGAGATCCTTCTTGGGATTTTGCTCTTCTTCGTTCGTGGCAAACTTTGCCAGAATCTCTTGGCCTCTCAATGAGCTGCTGCAAGTGGCCAAGGGAGATGGAGAGAATGAGTCTAAGGTGAAGAAGTCTGCTTGTTGCAGGAAGGGAGAATCGGTACAAGATCAGTAGACTTCTCAGTGTAAAGAGGCATTTTGGCCTGTGCTGGGGACTTTGCACAAAAGAGAAGAAACAGCATTGGGGGAATCACATTGCAGCTGTAGTCTATGTCTACAACAGTACTGTGAGTGATGCTACTGGCTATTCCCTCTACCGACTCATGTTTGGAAGAGAAGTTCACCTTCCTATTGATCTAGCCTTTGGAACCTCTGTTGACAACACTTCCTTGACTTCTCACAGGGGTTATGTTGAAAGGTTGCGAAAGAATCTGCAGCAAGCATATGAAAAAGCCATGGAACATGCCTCGAGAACTAAGGAACAAAAAGAATTTTAATTTAAAAGTGAGAGTGCATGATTTGCAGCCTGGAGATTGTGTGTTGTTGAAGAACTTGGGGGTACCAGGAAAACATAAGCTGGCTGACCGATGGCAATCACAACCTTACGTTTTTTGTAAACAGCTTCTTGGGTTGCCGGTCTATCAAATCATGAATCAGGGCCCTTGAAGATGTAGAATCAAAATAATTTGCTTCTATTGTCTGACGCTGTCAGGGTACCTCAAGCACCCCCTTTGCCTCCTCAGAAACCAACCGCACTCAGGACCTGTTCACGACGACAAGATCCTGTACCCACTGTGTTGCAGGAGGAAGAGGAAGATAGTGATGATGAGGAAATAGTACTTTACTGGCTGTGGCCTACAGAAACAGAGACTGATGTAAAGACTAGTGGAGTGAGTAGAGGAAGAGAGCTAATTAAAGCAATAAGAAGTGTACCGAGTCCAGAAGTTGAGATCCTACCATCTTTTCGTGAAATTGACCGAATTAAGGTTGAAAGTACTAGCCCAACTTCTGAGAAAGAAACAGGAGATCTGTTCAACTTAATTGATGAAGCTTTAATACTGCCTGAGCCAGATTGCCCTTCAGAGCTTGAACGTAGGGAATGCCAAACACCTGTCCCTGAGGTCATTGAGAAGCTTGATCCCCATCTTCTACTGTACCACCTGGCCCTGAATCTGCAGTTACAGATTTTCCTCTGGAAGCACAGAGCCCATCCCATGCCAGGAGCTCAGCAGGGAATTCCCACCCAACACCTGAAGAGCATTTCCCCATTTGCCTGAGAAGAAATATACATCCTCCAAAGAAACTCACTAATGATACTTTGGGGGAAAGCTCTGATAAGCTGATTCCTACTATTCAAAGGCAAGCTCCTCTGCCTCAACCCCCTACTGTCAATTGGGTAGGGGGCAACTCTGCTCTAACCTCTGACACTTATGGGTGGGACATGGCAATTTCCCTGGCTTGTTCGAAAAATGATTTTGAATTAACTGAAAGTGTATATAAAATAGAAAAAGAGAGACTACCGCGCTGTATTAACCCAAAGGGTACCTAATGCAAATTATTGATACTAAATTGTGATAAAAAATATATAGTGGAAAATAAATATAACAAAAGCAGCCACTCAAAGTGAGATACACACACTGTTACAACAATAAATATAAATGAGCAGCGCTGTGAATAAATGTATAATTGTGAAAATATACCAGTGTAAATAAAATAAATAAAACCCAATTTAAATGGATAACATAGTTCCTGAAATCAAAACATAGGGTGTTTGATAAACAGTCCTAACACATTGAATAAAGTCCAGATGGATATAGTGAAAAGACATAGGCATAAGCCCCAGTCTGAAGGCAGGAATGCAGATAAAAAAGTTGATCCTTCACCGCACCACTGTGATAACTAGATATGAGATGCGCGGCACGGTGCCCCAGACGATGTCAGAGTGTGACGAAACGTGCGTCGGGCGTGCTGACGTGCTGACGTGCTGCATCTACCGTCTGCAGGATGGGTGTTCGCCTCTAGCTTCCCATGTTTATGTGTATCCATCACATTGTAAGTGTGATTTTAATTCTTTTTAACAAAATTACCAACCAGGATTACGCTATGTTGTTCTCCTCTCTCTCTCCGGGGTATCTCTAATGAGAACAACCCCCAGCTAGGAGTTTATCATCCCTATGCTAGAGGGATTGCCTGGTACTTGGTGGACAGCGGGTTATTATTCCATGGTATATGAAGTGGCATGCCGTTGTCTTCATCCGATGAAAGGCCCTGACCGGGTTAAGGTCGCAAGCCCTCTTATGCTTGCCGTTTGGTAAGCGCGCATCTCATATCTAGTTATCACAGTGGTGCGGTGAAGGATCAACTTTTTTATCTGCATTCCTGCCTTCAGACTGGGGCTTATGCCTATATAAAATGGTTCCAGCTAAATCCAGGTGTGTTAATATTTGCTGAGTTTAGATTGTGGTTAATGTCAGTATAGATCTGTTAGTAACCTTTTCCTTCCATAATGTTTAAATAGTTTAATGTCTCCACCTTTTTGGGGACCAGGAGGTAGCTTCACAGCTGCACGTCAGATCCGGGTAGGCCGCAAGGGGTGTGACGGAGGTCAGACGCCATTCCCAAAGCCAGGATCCAGAGGGAGTTCTTGAAGGGGTCATCCTTATCATCTGCACCGTTACCAGCAATCTCTGTACCGCTTATGGCGAGCGGGCATTATTTGCCCATTTAGTTCTTTAAGACACTGCATATAGACATCACGTACTCAGCCCAACTTCCTGGTGCTTGTAGTATTACTGAAGCCAGTTTATACTTTTCACTGAACACTGTATGCAGACATCTGTGCCCTGTTCAAACTCTTCCTATGTGGCTTAATATTATTGTATCCAATAAGATTACAGATGGTAGAAATGTGAAGTAAAACAAGGATAAACCACAGATCAACTAAATTTGTTCTACCATACCATTAAGGATCACCCAATTCAGAATACTTCAAAGCTAGCTGAATATTTGATGGATTTTAGGGAGCAATATTCAAACCCTTTTTATCCTCTCCTTATTTGCTTAAAGGAGTTGTAAATGTAGAAGGTTTTCTATCTTACTGCATTCTATGCAGTAAGATAAAAAACCTGTGTGTAGCAGCCCCCCAGCACCCCCCTAATTACTTACCTAAGCCCTTCTCTCTCGAGCGATGTCCATGATCTCCCCAGGACACTCCTCCTGATTGGCTGAGACAGAGCAGTGGCGCCATTGGCTCCCACGACTTGTCAATCAAAGTCAGTGTCAGGGCTGGGCTCAGCCCTTCCTTCTCTGAGCTGGCCGCTCAGCTGTCGGCTAATTGCCAGCTCCAATGTCTCTCCACAGTTACCCAGCTGTTGATGATCCTGCTCGTCAGTCCTGCCTACTTAAGCCGTCCAGTCCAGAGGAGCTCTGCCTTTGCCTTGATCACATCACAAGAAACTATCTCCTGTGTTCCTGTTTAAAGACTGGCTTTGCTGACATCCCTTCTGGCTACAGATCCTGCTTTCTGTTCCACTACTTTGATCCCTGACTCCTGGCTTGGCTTACTATTCATTCTGTCTACTGAACTTTGGCTATGTTTTGACTATGTTTGTTCTTTTTACTTTTATTATTAAACAAGTGGGATTTAACTGTACTTCTGTCTCGGTCTGATTTCATGGTTTCTGACAGTCAGCCAATCAGGGGAAAGAGGGAGCGGGGCTAGGTCAGTGCTTCATGTCTGAATGGATACACAGAGCACTGACTCGGCTTGGGTGCCCCCTGTAACAAGCTGCTGGATTAGGGGCACTCAAAGGAGGGAGGGGCTAGGAGAAGCAAAGAGGGACCCGAGAAGAGGAGGATCCAGGCTGCTCTGTGAAAAACCAACTGCATAGAGGAGCTAAGTATAACATGTTTGTTATTTAAAAAAAACAAAAACAAGCCTTTACAATCACTTTAAAGTGACTAAAGTTTTTTTTTAGCACAAAAGGTCTGCTCTTACTTCTCCGGGAAGTCTATTTAAAGTAGCCAGTCACTTTGAGCACAATAGTTTAAATAGTGTTTGTCATGTTGTGTTGATGTAATGACCTGTGGATTGAGGAAACAAAAGGGAGTGAACCCTCCCCGCTGACCCTGTACCCGGAAGTGACGACATTGCTGCACTGTGTTTCCTGTGTATGCTGATCTTCGTCCCCGGAGAATGAGAGCGCTGGGTTCCACCACCGTTATCGGAACATGGGATGACACACAGGCACCTTAGCCAATTCCATTAGGCAACAGACAGCTTCCCGGGACAGCGCGGATGATTATTATGTGAAATGCACATTCCCATCGTTTGTTTGTGATTGTATCATTCATTCATTTACTTCATTATTAAAACGACTTAACTGCTACGCTTAGAAGGCGCTGCTTTTTGTCCTTGTCTATGTTTTAGATCATCTTCTATCTGCAAGCTGGCAGCCTTCTCTGACATTTGCATTTTTTTAGCATTCATATGGACTAATTGTCATGAACTTATTTACTGTGCCCCTCTTTCCGAACATTGTTCGACCCATTAACACCCCCCCCTTCTTTTGTATGATTGCACCCCCACCCAGAGTGCGCTTAATTTACCCATTTTTACTTGCATCTTCAGAGAACTGTGCATCATTACAGGCCTCCTCAGACCACCGTCCAGAGCACTAGATGCATTACAGGCCTCCTCTGACTACTGGAATCCAGAGCACTGTGCATTAAAGGCCATTTTCAGACCACTGCCCAGAGCACTGTGCGGCATTCAGGCCTCTCAGACCACCACCCAGAACACTATGCATTACAGGCCTTCTCAGACCATCCTCCAGAGCACTGTGAAGCATTAGAGGCCTTCATCCAGAGCACTGTGCAGCAATACAGGTCTCCTCAGACCGTAGTTTGTTCAAACCCTAATACTATAAATAACATATTAGATTTTTTTTTACTCTGGGTGTTTATAATGAGTTTGGATATTGTAGAGAAATACTTAAATAATGCATTACAATTTAACTAAACCCATTCAATTTTAGATAACTAAAATGATTTGGGACCAATAGACTTGCAATGAGAGACAGTGTTAATGCTAAAGTTAATCTGCTTTTATTTTACCATTCCTCATCCTCTCTTTCCACCTTATCAACATGAGCAGCACAGTGGTGTAGTGGTTAGCACTCTCACCTAGCAGCAATAGGGTTGCTGGTTCAAATCCTGACCATTACACCATCTGCCTGGAGTTTGCATGTTCTCCCTGTATCTGCGTGGGTTTCCTCTGGGCACTCTGGATTCCTCCCACACTCCAAAGACATGCTGGTAGGTTAATCAGATTATGTCTACTAATTGGCCCTAGTATGTGTACATATGTATGTGTTTGTAAGTGTGTCGGGACCCTGCAGGGTAAAGGACCGCACTATATCAAGGTGCAACTCAACATGCAGGGGTGTGGGGGGTGCCCCCTCAATGCATTCCAACTCCAAATCAGTGACTTGTAACCAGTAATGCACACCTTAATATCTGTTCTGTTAGCAACTGCTATCATGCTGTGCTCCAACATGCCCACTCTTCTCCCCCTATCTACCCACAGTTGACACAGAAACACACAGTGTATGTGCAACTATTTTTTATCTGTTAGAATGCAAACAACTGGCCACACCTGTGCAGTGCATATGCAAACCTTGGACACTTGAAGCAAATGGGCATAGGTGAGTACACCCATTATACAGCATGCATTATGAGCAGGGGAGGTGGACAAAGATCTGCATCCTTGCCCTGGGCACTAGAGGAAACCCTCCCGTTACTGTCAACATACTAATGAGATTTTCAAACCAAACTTTTTAGTTTTAATTACAATTTTTTTTTTTAAACAGCCTTGATGGGTGGGTGTCAGTCTGGAGGAGTAGGTGTCCCTAGGTAGATTACATTTGCTTGCACACCGCCTTAGTTAATGTCCACCTGAGATGCTGGAGTTCCATAAATAAAAGAACTGCAATCCAGTTCCAGAATAAGAGGGGTAGACTGGGGATGTTCAGATTAAGAAAGGGAAAGCCTAGATGATTCTGCAGGTCCACCAGCCAGGAAATGAGGTGGGCTGTATCTGACTAGTCTAAAGCCCACAGGGAAAAGCTCACAGTGTACAGTGAATTCATAGTAAGCAAGTTCAGTATAGGAGAGGAGCCAAGTTCAGCCCAGTTATTGCTATAAAGATAAAATAAAATAAATAACTATAAAAAAATACTGTGTCTTCTTTGATCAACTTTCTAATCAACAGTTAATGAGTAATATGTTCTGCCATGAAGTAAACAGAAAAGGATGATGAAACCCGGAACTTTCTTCTTGTCGGTGAGGTAAGACACAAGGAAATAATTTCAGATTGCACAAGACTGTACAGATCCCAGAAGGAAGAATTGAGTCATTTTATTACACAATGGCAGGTGATGCTGAAACACAGCATCTCATGTCCCCATATCAATCATTCTAGACAGACTTAAGAAAGACTACAAAACTATTTCTAATTTGTCCCAAAAATATATTAAATTACTTTAGCTCTTTTCGTGACTATAGGTTATTGATGCCTAGATGCCAAGGCTGAACTTAGAAGCTTATCAGTTAACTTAACAATAACTCTATGAATAATTTGTATACCTAAATAATTTTTATACACATATTACAAAACATAAGACTTTTTTTTGGTACACTTTTAAACAACAATTAATTCACTTTTTTTTTTTTTAGGATGACGAATGTTCAAAACTGTAAAAATAAAAGTCTTTTAAATTTTTGAAATTTATGTATTATTATTTGTAATGCCCCGTACACACGGTCGGACTTTGTTCGGACATTCCGACAACAAAATCCTCTGATTTTTTCCGACGGATGTTGGCTCAAACTTGTTTTGCCTACACGCGGTCGCACAAAGTTGTCGGAATTTCCGATCGCCAAGAACGCGGTGACGTCAAGCACGTACGACGAGACTAGAAAAGGCCAGTTCAGAACCAAGCGCGGCACCCTTTGGGCTCCTTTTGCTAATCTCGTGTTAGTAAAAGTTTGGTGAGAGACGATTCGCGCTTTTTCAGACTCGTGGCTTTCAGATCGTTTTCTGCTGTTCAGTTTGTGCTTGTGGGTTTGTATCTGCTCTTCAGTGCGTGCAGTCAGTTCGTATTGGAGTTTTCTGTGCGATCTTGTCCGCTCGTTGCTGTTTTTCAGGTCGCTCTTCACAGGCCTTGCTGTTCTTCAGTGCGTTCTGTTACTTCGTTCTGAGCAGCCGACCGTTTTCTAGCCATGTTTCGTATGCGTACTCCTCGTAGAGTTCGTGCTGTGCGGGGGCTTGGTGTTGGGGTCCTGACCTTGACACAAGTCCAGTCCATGAACAGGGTGGGGAGGAGTTCATGGACCAAGAATTGGTTGCTTCAGCGTGACCAGTTCTGTCATATGCCTTTGCTCCGTGAGATCCGTGAGAATAATCCTGATGATTTCAGGAACTTTCTCAGGATGACGGACCCCGTATTTCACCGTTTGTTGGCTTCGCTGACCCCCTATATTAGCAGGCAGGATACCTGCATGAGGCAAGCCATCACTCCGGAGCAGAGGTTGGTCGCTACCTTGCGGTATTTGGCCACAGGGAGAAGTCTGCAGGACTTGAAGTTCTCGACAGGCATCTCCCCCCAGGCTCTGGGTATCATCATCCCAGAGACCTGTTCTGCCATCATCCAGGTCCTGCAGAAGGAGTATATGAAGGTAAGATTTTTATCCTTTTATATCACATTTTATTGTATTGAATGTTTGATAATATATTGTATTTCTTCCCTCATTCCATAATTACCATGATTGTAATATGCTGTGAATGTCCCCTTTGTCCTCATGCATGCTTGATTTTTATGTAATTATTATTTTAGGTCCTTCATACATATTTGCCCTTCAATAACCTCCCCAGCATGGTGTCTCCTGCCCTATATTCACCTCATGTAGTCACTTAACAATGTATTTTATCAGCTCCATAGTAGTGCTTTACCCCAAACACCCCCTAAAATGTTTTGAAATGTTATTTTTGATTTAAATTCAGGCAGAGTGGCAGAGGCTTTTTTTTGTGGTGTCCCCAAATTTTTTGTAACCCTCCCTCCCCCTACTGCTAAGTCAGCTGATCCCAATTCTCTATCTTCAATCATCTATCTGCTGACTTTGCCAAACCCATACACACTATACCCATCTCTTTAGCGCTCAGATTTATGGATTAATTCCCCAAAGCATGTAGTGCAAGGGCCTGCCTGTATACTTTCCAATGGTACTGTTTAAAGTTCTTGTATCCTATTATGATCTTGATAGGTAATAGCAGAATGTCCAAATGTGCTCAAATGTGTACAATGTGTATTTATATCTTTGTATTATGACACTTCTTACCTGTCCAGTGGGCTGCAAATAGTGTAACTAAGGAGGGGCTGTTCCAAGTAATACCCTGTATTTAGGCATTCATCTCTCAATGAAGTGAAGAGGGTTACCTGTCCAAGAGTCGTCCCCCCCTATAATGTTAGAAATGGCCCATGAGGGGGGGAGGGGGAATATGATAGTTGTACCTTATACTTTGTTGTTGTTAAATTCCCCTTAATAAATGCTATCTGGAGGTTGACCCATAATGTTTGTGTCTAATCTGCTTGCCAGGTTTCTGTGAAAAAATAGTAATGTTTATTGTTTTTTCCTCAACAGTTTCCTTCCACGCCACAGGAATGGCAGACTGTGGCCTCCCACTTTGCCCAGCGGTGGGACTTTCCTAACTGCGGAGGGGCAATTGATGGGAAACACGTCCACATCGTCCCACCACCCAACTCGGGGTCGTACTATTATAATTACAAGGGGTTTAATAGTATAGTGATGTTGGCGGTGGTGTCGGCTAATTACGACTTCTTGTATGTGGACGTGGGGAAGAATGTCCGGATGTCCGATGGTGGAGTCATCGCCCAGACGGAGTTCTACAGGCATCTCCAGAATGGCAGCTTGGACTTGCCACCTCCAGAGGACAATGTTGAAGGTCTCCCATTTGTGTTCGTTGCTGATGAAGCATTTGCGCTGGGGGACCACCTGATGCGGCCATTCCCGATGAGGACCCTCACCCCGGAACAGAGGGTTTTTAATTACCGGCTGGCCAGAGCCCGAAGAGTGGTGGAGAACACATTTGGAATCCTGGCCAGCCGGTTCCGATTATTTATGACACCCATCCATATGGCGGAGTATAAACTGAACCATATAATACTTGCCTGCTGTGTTCTCCATAATTTTCTACAAAAACATTCAGCCAACTATGCTGGCTCAGTTGGGCCTGAGGCCGGAATCCCAAATACATCAACAATGACGGCACTTGAAAGCGGCCGTCCTGGCTTGCCCTCCCTGAATGCCCGTGATGTCCGGTTACGATACCTGGAGTTCTTTGCGGGTAGGGGGGCTATCAATATGCCAGACAATCTGTGACACCTTTTTCAAATAAAAAACAACCAAAAGAAATTCTTGGTGGACATTTACTGCTTGTGTTTGTTTTAGCTGACCCTGCCAGAAATGTGTTGAGTGCAGAAAATGTCGTGATTGGGTAACCTTATAAAAAACAGTGTTGGCTGGTACTTCCTAAATGCAAAAACACATTTCACTACAAGTGCACTTGCAACTGCACTGAACCTGCACTTGTAGTGCAAAGAGGATTTGCCCTTAGGAAATAACCCCCATTTGTGCATAAAACAACAATTACATCACCCCAAAAGTGTTGTAGTGTTGAGACAATAATCCACACATTCTTGAGTAAGGCACTTTTTTATACCTGCACAATCACATGCGCATTTACCAAAGGTTTTTAAAACAAACCAACATGTTTGTTGTATAACAATGTTTGCAGTAGCATTATGAAAAATCAAAATATCCATTTCAGATAAAACAGGCCTGTGTAAAACCAACAAGAAAGCCAAAAAACTTGAACTTACAAAGTTCACATTAGGTAAAACCTGAAGGCTAGATCAGACATCAGTATTTAGGAACTGGGTTTGATCTAGCGTTCAGATGGGGGGAAATCACCCCTGGAAAAGCCAAATTTGGAAGATGCACACCAATTTACGAATGGCAACATGTGCTATCTGCCATCAGGGGGGATCAAGGGACGTGTTTTGGGGGAGAAAGCCTTTCCTCAATGCGACTTTATAATTGAGGAAGGTGTTGCACCCCCAAAACGCGTCCATTGATCTCCCGTGATGGCAGATAGCACATGTTGGCATACTGTGTGCATCCTCCAAATTTGGCTTTTCTAAACATTTTAAAAATTTTTTGAAGATTGGACCACATTAATAAAACAGGTGATTTTGTGGGGTTTAAATTCGCCCCAAAACATCAATGATGTTATTATTTTTTTTAATAACATCACTGATTTGGTTCTGGATGTTTTGCAATTGGAGATTACACCCCATGATCTCCCCGATAAGTATCTGGGCACTTTCTGAAGTAAAGCGTTCAGGATCCCTCACATCACGATCACCTAAAAAGAGATAAAGAACAAAAAAAAGGTCTCAAAAATCTGCCACCATCCATCTCTTTTACCTGAGCCTGTGGTCGCAGACACTCACCTGTTGTGGTGCTAATCTCCACCACGTCTTCTTCTTCCTCCTGCTCTTCTTCTTCGTTTGGGGGTATTTCACCTTCTTCCATAGGTGGGGGGTCTGTGGTCTCCTCGGATGAGGGCTGTCCTCCGAGTCTTTTCTCCCCTATGTAAAACAAAAATGGTATAATTAGCACACAGATATTTGATGGCAGAACTAGAAATAGGAAACATTGCTTGGAAGTGGGGTACAATTGTCTATTTTAGCCGAGTTCCAAGATGTATATTTTTTTTCTTGCCCTTTGTCAAGCTGCAATACTTTACATGTTTGGTACAAGCTTCACAGATGTAGCCCCCCCTATAGTATACACTGGAGCACCTGTGTGCCCCCCTAATAAAAATGGTGTTCTGGGGTCCCACACTAGTGCTCCAGTGTCCAGATGTGAAAACAGCTGCTCAGTGTCCTCTCTTTACACACAATCTAGTTGTCATTTCATTCTAGTAACAAACCCATCTACACAAACAAATCTTTGGCATCCAAGTAGGCCCCAAAAAATGTGTGAAAATGCATATGGCCTAAACAATGGTGTTCTAGAGGCCGAAATAAAAATGTTTGATACGAACGAATAATGGGCCCATGAACATTAAAGTTGCCCTTTTAAACGTTACAATTAATAAAAGCATATGGAGCAGAACGAACGTAATAAAGACAGAAAGAATAGGAACACAGCACAACTACTTACTTTTTTGCAGCACTCTCCGGATCTTTCAGTACTGCTCTGGCTCTCTCAACTTCAGGTCCGACCACCGCTTCCTGAGCTGATCTTTAGACCTTCGTACCCCGAAATTCCGCTCTAGACTCCTGACCACTTTCGCCATGATTTTGGCCTTTCGGATATTGGGGTTGGGGTAAGGCCCATATTTTCCGTCATAGTCGGACTTCCTCATGATGTCGACCATCTCCAACATCTCCCCAAACGACATATTTGTGGCCTTAAAACGTCTCCTTCTGGATCGGGACGTGCCTGGATCCGCCCTTTCCTCCTCCTCCTCGTTGCTACAATTAGCCCGCACCTGCTGTATGTCCGCCATCATGCTCTTCCCCCACTGCGCCGAACGAAAAGGGGCGGGGAATACACTAGAAAGAACGTCAGGGGCGGGCGGAGTTACACGCATGCGCAGTGTGTATAAAGCGTAACACGCGTGCATATTACGTACGATCTGTGAGCGGAGGAAGGAGCATTGGACGCGCCGATCGTAAGAACGAAGGTAAGAGACAAACTTGTGCCTATACTGCTTCTAGATTGAGGCCTATATTGTAACAAGATTAGGAGAGTTTTGTCTGACATTAGGCTTTGTCTTGTGTTGTGTCTTGCAGTGAACATGGATATCTTAATGAGAGATACTGACTTCATGTCACTATTCATTGATATGCTAAGTGAGCTGCCCTGTCTGTGGGAGATTACCCACCCCCATTTCAAGAACCAAGCAAAGAGGAAGGCAGCACTGGAGCAATTGTGTGAAATTGTGAAGCAGGTGATCCCCACGGCAGACATCACTTATTTAAAGATTTTCATTGGTGGCCTGAGGAGCACATATCTGAGGGAGCGCAAGAAAGTCCTGGATTCACAGAGATCCGGAGCAGCAGGTGACATCTATGTCCCCAGGATGTTGTACTACGACAGGCTGCACTTTCTGGCAGGCCAGACTGAACCCAGGTCATCCCTCTCCAGTCTTCCTTCCACACTTCCTTCCCCCCTGGCTGAGGCTTCTGACGCCCAACCTGGGCCTTCCGGGCCGCATGTGGAGGAGCCCAGATTGAGCCAGGTATAGCATTCCTATAAATATTTCTGCTTGTCCAATCAATGATGTTAACTAGATGTTAGTTTGGAGTACTAATTTAGGATTGTGATTGATGATGCAAAACATTACAACTATGTCCCTTTTTCATACACAGGGAAGTCTCAGCCAGGAGGTGGCCAGGCCGAGCCGGCTGGCTGATATCAAGGTCCCTCCACCCCCCCTGAAAAGAGAAAGTGGCAGTAGGACGAGTGCCCTAGAGGAGGCGGCTATCAGATTCTTTTGGAGGGCTACAGAGGTCCTGGGAGCACCACAGACCAGGCAGGAGAACATTGCTGCCTTCATAGCATATAAAATGCAGAGGATGGAGGAGGGCCAAAAAGCCATGTGTGAGGCCCTCATATCAGAGGCTCTGGAGAAAGGTATGAGGGGCCAAATTACACCTCACACAGCTTTGGGATGGTCCTCCTCCTCCTCCCTCTCCTCCAGGTCCTCCCAGTCATCCTCTAGGTCCTCCCAGTCCTCCTCCAGGTCCCCCCAGTCCTCCTCCTCCTCCAGGTCCTACTCCTCCTCCTGCCACATCTCCAACTGCACAGCCACAGCCCGGAAGGAAGTGTGAAAGGAAGACCAGACAGTGATTGCCCTGGGTCCAGTCTGGTCGGCCAAAAAATGCAGCCTCTTGTGGTACCACAGCCTGGGGACACAGATGTCATCTGCTGCTATCCGGATCTCTGCGAATCCCGGACCAGACTGCACTCCCTTACATATGGACTCCTCAGGCCACCAATTTTGATGTTGAAGAATTGATGTCTGCCGTGGGGGTCCCAGGCTTCGCTAATTTCTCCTGTTGATCCAGTGTTGCCTCCCTCTTTGTTTGGTTCTGATCCCTTAATAAAGGATTTTTGTTTTGAATTATACTCTCCTATGTGTTTTACTTCAAAAATGACAGTTTGTTTGTGAGGATTCAGGTACATTTCTAATATACAATGTGAAATGAACAAGGGACACCAACACCAAACAATCTCCTTGAGATTAAATAATAAAAGATATCAATGGTGTTGGGGTAACTTGCCACACAAAACACACACAAAAATATTCAGGAGTAAAAATAAAAATAACATTGAACAAAGATCAGCCTTGGAAAAAATCCAAACATTAAAGAAAAAAAAAGGCTTAAAAACAAAATAAAAAAAACATAAAAAATATAAAACTGTCAGATGTGACAACTAATAACAATATATTGAGGGAATCCCACTAAAAAAACACAAATAAAAGTTTGTGAGAAGTGTGTGTGAATATGAGCAGCAAAACTACTTAATTCTTGTCACATTATAAAGAAGAAGAGAGTGCGCTGTATTAAACCATTTTTTACATTGCAGCGTGACGAAAGTGCTGTATCCATTGCGAACGCTAAGTTTACCAGAACGAGCTGTCCCGTGTCGGAATTTCTTCTGAGCATGCGTGGCACTTTGTGCGTCGGAACAGGCCACACACGGTCGGAATTGACGCGATCGGATTTTGTTGTCGGAAAATTTTATCTCCTGCTGTCCAACTTTGTGTGTCGGAAAATCCGATGGAAAATGTCCGATGGCGCCCACACACGGTCGGAATTTCCGACAACACGCTCCGATCGGACATTGTCCATCGGAAAATCCGACCGTGTGTACGGGGCATAATAGTTGAACTTTTCATAGCTTTTTATCTGAACCCCAAAAACAAAACATTTAATGTAGTGCCCTCCTAGTTAGACTGTCAGTTAAATGTAGTTTTTGTAAAAAAATATATGAGCCACTGGCGCACAATAACCAATATTGTGTCAATAATTTTGTTTGCTGCAGTCAAAGGTGCATGTCACCCTAAAGTGGGATGTTAAATGTAGTTTTTGGGCTACTGCTGTAATCACAGGAGCAGGGATTGTTTAGTTTGGTCTGCTCAAGGCTTCACAAGCTGGGGATTTGATTGCTTCCCCCCTGCCCCTTAAAGAAACTTCTAGAGCTTAGGGAGGGATAATTCAAATACCCAGCCTGAATATTTAGTAGGGCCTAGCCAATCCCTGGGAGGGTGTGCCCAGATGGTGGCTGGGTTACTGTTAAATAGTCTGGATCCCTGGGAAGATTGTCTTTTCCCCCCTGTGGGTATGGATCTGTATGCTGAGAAGAGTGGGGGGACTACCTTGTTGGAGGCTGCACCTGTGGACTGACTATAGCCAGGATTTTGCGAGTAGTGCCCCTTTACCTGTGCTAAAGCTGATTTATGGACCTCAGCCATTAACCATATTCAACTTTAGTCTGCCTTTATGCTCATTGTGTTTCATGGTCCCTAGCCATGAACTGTGGATTATTATGTCTACCTATTCTATTGCTGCTGCTGCTGCTGCTGCTAAGTGAGAATTGTACTCTGCTAGCAATAGATTTATTTTTGGAGGATCCTGCATCACCCTAGATCCCCTCCCAAGTTTTACTAGCAAATAAACTTTAAAAAAGACACCCACTAAACTCTTTATTGAGCCAGGGTGGATGGATTGTTGCTGTGTGAGGCTGCCTCCTCATTGGGTGAGACAGCAGTAGGAGCCATTGGCTCCCAGTACTGTCAATCACAGCCAGTGAGCCAAAGAGGAGAGTGTGGGGGCGGGCTGAGCGACACATGTGTGAATAGACATACTGTAAAGAGCAGTGGCTGGGGAGAGAGCCTGCTTGGGTGCCTCCATAGATTGCCGCTTGCTATGGGGGCATTTGGCAGGAGGGAGGGGCCAGGAGCACCAGCGGGGGACCCAAGGAGAGGAGGATCAGGGCTCCTCTGTGCAAAACCACTGCACAAAGCAGATAAGTATAACATGTCTGTTTGTTTTTTGTTTTTTTTTGTTTTTTTTATTAACCTTTAGTAACCTTTAGTACCGCTTTAAAACATGTCTGCATTTGTTCAAACTATAAGCTTGGTAGCGTCCTTGATTGGAAACCTAAAAATATATTTAAAGCGGAGTTCTGCTTAAAAAAAAATTAAAAGTTAGCAGCTACAAATACTGCAGCTGCTGACTTTTAATAATCGGACACTTACCTGTCCCAAGGTCCAGCGATGCGGGGGAAGCCCCGCTCGTCTCCCCCTCCTCTCTGCGGCATTGTAACTGTGGCGCCCGGCTGTGGCTTCACAGCCGGGCACCCACTGCGCATGCGCGAGCCACGCCGCGTGCCGTGACCTGCTGGGCAGTCATTTGGGACCTGTGACGTGTCACCGATGATTGCCGAGAAGGAAGGGGGAGAGGTGATCTTCGTGGTGCGCCTGGAGGAAGTGGGAGCTGGGACCCTCTAACCTCCCCCCCCTCAAAAAAAATGACATGCCAAATGTGGCATGTCAGGGGGTCACCTCCCTTAAAGCGGAAGTTCCATTTTTGGGTGGAACTCCGCTTTAAGCCTAAAAGGAGCTCCTGCTCCACCAATGAATCCTAAAAAATACAGTAAATGCCTCCTCAATTCAGGATGGGCATTCATGATGTGAACAAAAATAAAAATAGGAAATAGGAAATAGGAAAGGAGCAAAGCATTATTAAAGTGATACTAAAGTCTCGTTTTTCTTTTTTTGTTTTAAAATAACAAACCTGTTATACTTACCTGCTCTGTACAGTGGTTTTGCATAGAGCAGCCCAGATCCTCCTCTTCTCGGGTCCCTTGCCAGTGCTCCTGGCCTTCCCCCCCCCCCCCCGGTTCGGTTCGCAGCAGAACATGCTAACAGGCAAAAATGAGTACGAACAAGCAAACACCGTTAAAGTCTATGGGACACGAACATGAAAAATCAAAAGGCTTATATGCATGTTATTGCCATAAAAAAAGTGTATGAGGACCTGGGTCCTGCCCCAGGGGACATGTATCAATGCAAAAAAGTTTTAAAACTACCGTTTTTTCAGGAGCAGTGATTTTAATAATGCTTAACCACTTTCCACCCACCATATAGTAAAATGACGGCGGAAAAGTGGTTTCAATATCCTGACCGAACGTCATATGACGTGATCAGGATATTAAGCCGCTGCACGCCCCCGGGGGCGCGCATCGCGGCGATTGTTGTTGCGGTGTGTCAGTCTGACACACCGCAACTCCGATCTAGGCAAAGAGTCTCTGACGGAGACTCTGTACCACGTGATCAGCCGTGTCCAATCATGGCTGATCAAGATGTAAAAAGGAAGAGCCGGTGATCAGGTTTTCTTCAGTCGCGTCTGAAAGACGCGAGTAGAGGAGAGCCGATCGGCTGCTCTTCTGATGGGGGGGTCTGTGCTGATTGTTTATCAGCACAGCCCCCCCTCGGATCCCACCCAGGACCACCAAGGAAGCTGCCCAGGACCACCAGGATGGCCACCACACTAGACCAGCAGGTATGCCCCCTAGACCCCCAGGGAAATACCAATATGTACCCAGGCAGCTGCCAATCTGTGCCCAGACAGCTGCCAATCAATGCCCACTCCAATGCCTACCACTGCCAGTGCCACCAGGGATGCCTATCAGTGCCTCATATCAGTGCCCATCAGTGCCATGTATCAGTGCCCATCAGTGCCCAGCAGTGCCACCTATCAGTGCCCAGCAGTGCCACCTATCAGTGCCGCCTATCAGTGCCACCCTATCAGTGCCCATCAGTGCCCAGCAGTCCCGTCTTTCAGTGCCCATCAGTGTCGCCTATCAGTGCCCATCAGTGCCAACCAGTGCCACCCAGTGCCACCCATGAGTGCCCATCAGTGCCGCCTATCAATGCCCATCAGTGCTGCATATCAGTTCCATCCATCAGTGCCACCTACCGGTGCCCATCAGTGCCGCATATCAGTGCCCATCGTCAGTGCCTGTCAGTGCCCGCTCATTGGTACCACCTCATCGGTGCCGCCATATCAGTGCCTGTCAGTGCCGCCGTATCAGTGCCCATTAATGAAAGAGAAAACTTACTTATTTACAAATTTTTTTAACAGAAACAAAAGCAAAACTTTTATTTTTTTCAAGATTTTTGGTCTTTTTTTATTTGTTTAGCAAAAAATAAAAAGCGCAGAGGTGATCAAATACCACCAAAAGAAAGCTCTATTTGTGGGAACAAAATAATACAAATTTAGTTTGGGTACAGTGTAGCATGACCGCGCAATTGTCATTCAAACTGCGACAACTCTGAAAGCTGAAAATTGGTCTGGGCAGGAAGGTGTATAAGTGCCCTGTATTGAAGTGGTTAAAGTGAAAGATTTAAAGGGATATTTCATTTTTATTATCGTGCCATGTCCTTAGTATGCCTGTAAAGTACCGCATTTTTCCCATGTTTATAACAGTACCACAGCAAAATGACTTTTCTAAAGGAAAAAAAGTCATTTAAAACTGCTCGTGGCTGTAATGAATTGTCAGATCCCGGCAATATAGATAAAAATTATTGAAAAAAACTGCATGGTTCCCCCCCCCAGCCCAAAATTTAAAACAAAAAAATGTGTGGGGTCCCCCCAAAATCCATACCAGGCCCTTCAGATCTGGTATGGATTTTAAGGGGAACCCTGTGCCAAAATTGAAAAAAAATGGCGTAGGGGTCCCCCCAAAATCCATACCAGACCCTTATCCGAGCACGCATCCTAGCAGGCCACAGGAAAAGGGGGAGGGATGAGAGAGCACCCCCCCTGAACTGTACCAGGCCGCATGCCCTCAACATGGGGAGGATGCTTTGGGGTCCCCCAAAAAAACCTTGTCCCCATGGGTACATTGCTCTACATCGGGTACATTGTACCCCTACACATTCACCAAAAAAAGTGTCAAAAATAGTAAAAATGACAGTAGACATTTTTTCTTTTTTTTTTCTTGGGTCGTTGGACGCTGTGATCGAAGATGAATGGACATTTTAATTTTTTTTAATAAAGGACTTGTCCCAAATTGTCTACTGTCATTTTTACAATTTTTGACACTTTTTTTGGTGAATGGGTATGGGGTAGGGGTACAATGTTCCCCATACCCATTCACATTGGGGGGGTGGGATCTGGGGGTCCCCTTGTTAAAGGGGGCTTCCAGATTCCTATAAGCCCCCCTGCCTGCAGACCCCCACAACCACTGGGCAAGGGTTGTGGGGAAAAGGCCCTTGTTCCCATCAACATGGGGACAAGGTGTTTTGGGGGGGCCCAAAGCATCCTCCCCATGTTGAGGGCATGTGGCCTGGTACAGCTCAGGGGGGGCGCTCTCTCATCCCTTCCCTCTTTTCCTGCCACCTGCCAGGTTGCGTGCTCGGTTAAGGGTCTGGTATGGATTTTGGGGGGGACCCCTATGCCATTTTTAAAAGAAATTAGGCATAGGGTTCCCCTTAATATCCATACCAGACCTGAAGGGCCTGGTATGGATTTTGGGGGGACCCCCATGCATTTTTTTTAAATATTTTGGGGGGACCCCATGCAATTTTTTTATTTTGGTGCGGGGTTCCCCTTAATATTCATACCAGACCCAAATGGCCTGGTGATGGACTGGGGGGGAACCCATGCTGTTTTCTTCAATGATTTTTTTACTAAATTGCCGGGATCCAACAATTCATTACAGCCACGAGGAGTTTTAAATTACTTTTTTTCCTTTAGAAATGTCATTTTGCTGTGGTACACAATATTTAAAGGAATATTTCATTTTTATTGTTTCACGTTAAGCATTATTAAATCACTGCTCCTGAAAAAACATCCGTTTTCAAAACTTTTTTCGCATTGATACATGTCCCCTGAGGAAGGACTCGGGTCCCCAAACACTTTTTATGACAATAACTTGCATATAATCCTTTAAAATTAGCAATTTTGTTTTTTTATGTTCATGTCCCATAGACTTTAACCGCTTCACTCCCGGAAGAGTTTACCCCCTTCCCGACCAGAGCGTTTTTTGCGATTCGGCACTGCATCGCTTTAACTGACAATTACGTAGTCGTGTGACACTGTACCCAAACAAAATTAACCTCCTTTTTTTCCCACAAATAGAGCTTTCTTTTGGTGGTATTTGATCGCCTCTGCGGTTTTTATTTTTTCCGCTATAAACAAAAAAAGAGCGACATTTTGAAAAAAACACAATATTTTGTACTTTTTGCTCTAATAAATATCCCCACTTTTTTTTAAAAAAAGGACATTTTTTCTCAGTTTAGGCCGATATGTATTTTTCGACATATTTTGGTAAAAAAAAAATCACAATAAGCGTATATTGATTGGTTTGCGCAAAAGTTATAGCGTCTACAAAATAGGGGATGGATTTATAGCATTTTTATTATTATTTTTTTATTATTAGTAATGGTGGCGATCTGTGATTTTTATCATGACTGCGACATTATGGCGGACACTTCGGACAATTTTGACACATTTTTGGAACCATTGACATTAATACAGCGATCAGTGCGATTAAATATGCATTGATTACTGTAAAAATGTCACTGGCAGTGAAGGGGTTAACACTAGGGGCGGGGAAGGGGTTAACTGTGTTCCCTACTACGTGGTTCTAACCTGAAGGGGGAGGGACTAACTACAGGAAGTGACAGATTGTAGTTCCTAGCCAATAGGAACACACAATCTGTCACTCCTGTCAGAGCAGAACAGGGAAGTGTGTGTTTACACACACTCGTCCCTTTTCTGTGTCTCCTGGTCATGATCACTCATGGCCGGCGGTCATTGCGACCGTCGGCCGCGAGCATCGACATCCCTGCTCTGCTGCTATCCGGACCCCGCGAGCCATTGCACAGCTACGTGGTTTTGTGCAGGGGAGCCAACCTCCCGCAGTATAACTGCGGCGGCTGGTCCAGAAGCTGTTAAAGGTGTTCTGCAGCTTTCGAATTTGCCACAAACACCGCATAATTTTCGCTGTTCGGAAAACAGGCGAACATCGGGCTTATCCTTACCCCACATGCTCCCAAGCCCCTACTCTGTGTGTCCATTCAGACATGGAGCCACGGCCTGGCCCTGCCCCTCTCTCTCCTCATTGGCTCACTGACTTTGATTGACAAGAGTGGGAGTCAATGGCACCCTGCTGCTGTCTCAGCCAATCAGGAGGAAGAGTCCCGGACAGCCGAGTCTCCTGTGCAAAATCGCTGGGTCGAGAGGGGAGTCAGGTAAGTATTGGGGGGGCTGAAGCACACAGAAGGCTTTTTATCTTAAAGGGGTTGTAAAGGTAAAAATTTTTTCACCTTAATGCATTCTATGCATTAAGGTGAAAAAACTTTTGACAGTACCGCCGCCCCCAGGCCCCCCGTTTTACTTACCTGACGCCTCGAATCTTCGCTCCTCGTCCTCGTCAGCTTCATTGCAGCTCAGCCTGGTCGCTGATTGGCTGCAGTGGATGGATTGAAAGCAGCGCAGCCATTGGCTCGCGCTGCTGTCAATCACATCCGATGACGCGGCGCGCCGGGGGGCGGGGCCGAGTGATACAGCGAGCGGCTATAGCCGCCGGCTGTATCACGGGAGCGCGCCCGCAAGCACTCACCACCGTGCGAGGGAGCTCGCATGAAGGTGGTAAATGCTTGCGGGGAGGAGCTGAAACAGCCGCCGAGGGACCCCAGAAGACCAGGTTCGGGGCCACTCTGTGCAGAACGAGCTGCACAGTGAAGGTAAGTATAACATGTTTGTTATTTTAAAAAAAAAAAAAAAATAACTTTACAACCCCTTTAATGCACAGAATGTATTAAGATAAAACAACTTCCTGATTTTAGAACCACTTTAATACAAAAATACATGTTTTCTTCCAATGAGAAACAGCAGGAAAAAATAGAAACACTGAATATTAATTATCAAAAAAGTCTGATCACTCAGGGCAAAATGGTGCAATAAAAAAAGAAATGAAAAACTAGAACACTGATGACACTGTAAGCTTTACCACCCGTAAAATAAATAATGTTAAGAGAAATTACAAAGAATCTTGCATGAGTCCCTTATACAAAAACAAGTATAGCATGGGAAAAAGGGTAAATGAAGTAGACAAATACATGTAATTTTATACTATTCCCATTTCCAATAATTGTTGGACTCTAGCAGTAGAAGAACAGAAGAAAGAAGATCTTCTGGGTCTACATTATAGAGAAGTCCCATGATACATTAACGTCATTGATCTCCCTTATCCTTCCTCTCCATTTTTAGGGGTTTATCCAACAAATCACTTCAAAATAAAAATAAACCTGTCACTATCAGCTTATGGAGTCATCTCTTCTGAATAATGGATTCCATTTTGCTTTCTGGTCATAGGTGTGCGCAGCCTATTGGATTAGTGTGTGCACCCCAAAGCTCAAACACACGCAACCGATCACTCGCTGTGTGCACTCAGAAAGGGAAGGGGCCGGTAAATCACATATTTACCGGCCCCTTCCCCACTTATCCTAAGACATCCCCCTGTGTGTGCCCGCTGCAGCAGCCGGTGGGAGAGGAGAGGAGGGAAGCCGGAAGCACTGTGGGGGGAAGGGGTGGCAGGGCAGTAGGGAGAATCTGTGGTGTATAGGGTGATTAGGGTGTGCCTGGGCACACCTGGCACACCCTGTGCTCACGCCTATGTTTCTGGTATAACCTATATTTGTTGCACATGAAATGCATTGTTACATTACACAGATTTTATTACATGAATTCTGAAGCAACTGCAAAAACAAGTCAAACTGGAGAACCCAGCTGTAAAAAATATAATTATAACATGATTCAGACAACAACTTAAGCTGGTCACACATTATACAATTTTCATATTCAATTTCCTTTAAATTTGCCTTCAACTATGTAGTACAAGGGCCGGCCTGATTTGATGCAAATTAAAAGTGTTTACATTTACCAAAACCATATAATATAAGGTCTGGCCTAAAGGAAAATTGTATAAGAAAATTGTATAATGCACAGCCAGCCTTACTTTTTATCTCGAACATGCCAGAAGGTTTTTTATCAGTTTTTTTTTTAAAATCGCATTGTATATTTAGCATTTCTAGTTTATGTAATTCCCACTAATAAGAGATTTAAAATTCACTGTTAACTAGAAACATATTGGAATTTCAAATAAAAAACCCTGGCATTATTTGAACTCAAAATGATTGTAAAGGCTCGTTTTTTTATTTTTTTTAAATTTTTTCGACTTAATGCATAGGATGCATTAAGGTGAAAAAACACAAGGGTTTACAACCCCTTTAACTAGGAGCTGTATATCAGTATCATCTTTAAACCGCTTCAGCCCCGGAAGATTTTACCCCCTTCCTGACCAGAGCACTTTTTGCAACTCAGCACTGCGTTGATTTAACTGACAATTGCACGGTCGTGCGACGTTGCACCCAAACAAAATTGATGTCCTTTTTTCCCCATAAATAGAGCTTTCTTTTGGTGGTATTTAATCACCTCTGCAGTTTTTATTTTTTGTGCTATAAACAAAAAAAGAGCGACAATTTTGAAAAAACTCATTAATTTTTACTTCTTGCTATAATAAATATCCCCCAAAAATATATAAAAAAACAATTTTTTTCCTCAGTTTAGGCCGATATGTATTCTTCTACATATTTTTGGTAAAAAAAATTGCAATAAGCGTATATTGATTGGTTTGCGCAAAAGTTATAGCGTCTACAAAATAGGGGATAGTCTTATGGCATTTTTATTTAACATTTTTTTTATTAGTAATGGTGGCAATCTGCGATTTTTAACAGGACTGTGACATTATGGTGGACACGTCCGACACTTTTGACACTATTTTGGGACCATTGTCATTTATACAGCGATCAGTGCTATAAAAATGCACTGATTACTGTGTAAATGACACTGGCAGTGATGAAGTTAAACACTATTGAGCAATCAAGAGGTTAAGTGTGTCCTAGGGAGTGATTCTAACTGTGGGGGGGATGAGCTTTAAGTCACATGACAGCGATCATTGCTCCTGATGACAGGGAGCAGTGATCTCTGTCATGACACAAGCCAGAACGGGAAAATGCCTTGTTACATAGGCACTAGAGATGAGCTGAACACCCCCCCCGGTTTGGTTCGCATTAGAACATACCAAACAGGCAAAACATTTGGCAGAACACACGAACACCGTTAAAGTCTATGGGACACTAACATGAATAATCAAAAGTGATCATTTAAAAGGCTTATATGCAAGTTATTGTCACAAAAGTGTTTGGGGACCCGGGTCCTGCCCCAGGGGACATATATTAATGCAAAAAAATGTTTTAAAAATGGCCGTTTTTTGGGAGCAGTGATTTTTTTAATGCTTAAAGTGAAACAATACAAATGAAATATTCCTTTAAATATCATGCCTGGGGGTGTCTATAGTATACCTGTAAAGTGACACATTTTTCCCGTGTTTAGAACAGTACCACAGCAAAATTACATTTCTAAACGAAAAATTGTCATTTAAAACTGATTGCGGCTGTAATGAGATGTCGGGTCTCAGCAATATAGATAAAACTCATTGAAAAAAAGAGCATGGGATCCCCCCAGTCCATTACCAGGCCCTTTGGGTCTGGTAAGAATATTAAGGGGAACCCCGAACCAAAATTTAAAAAAAATTGCGTGGGGGTCCCCCTAAAATCTATACCAGGCCCTTTGGGGATCCGTCCGCTGGTAAGATCTATCATTTGGCGTGCAGTACTGAGGTCCACCAGCAGGTGTCTCCTGGCAGTTTGGAACTGTCAGGAGAGTCTTTCCCTGCTGGTCTTATGTCATCATTGGGTTGCAGTACTGACGTCCACCAGCGGATGGATCCTGGCAGTATGGAGCAGACAACACTCCCTGCGCTCAGGTGTTACATGAGGATAATCACTGGCAGTCCCATAAATACCCGCCAAGCCCTCACATGCTTGCCTTAGTATCTTTCTTCCTTGTGCCCTGACCTGAGACCTGCATCCTGTACCCTGTAACCTGTATCTGAACCTGAGCCTGTACCTGAGCCTGTACCCAATCCCATCCTGATCCTGTCCCTCCTGTGTTCCTGTTCCCTTGTAAGCCTGATCCCATCCATTATCTCCCTCTCCTATCTTGCCCTTGTTCAGTTGCTGATCCCCTGTGTATGACCCTGGCCTGGCTAATGTGTTTGATTTCGGTACTTCCCTTTGGCTGTATATATTATCTGTTGTCTGTGGGTTTCTGTTGGTTGGTTAAGCACTATTTGTATTTGGGGTGTTTGTTTATTTATATCACATATCTTAAATAAACATTATTCTTTTTCACTTTACATGCGTTCTGGTTTCCTCTTTGCAGTCCACACAATCTGGTCACACCTGTTCATGACAGTCTGATATGGAAATTAAGGGGAACCCTGCACCAAATTAAAATAAAAATGGCGCCACGGGAAAGCCATAGGGAAGCCCCCATGGTGTCAGAGGGGGCGGGGTCACCCAGGTATATCAACGGGTGGCCCCGCCCTCAGTTATATAAGAACTGTCATCAGGAGCCTCCCATAGTGGAGGATCGGTTGCGGATTGTTTTTTCTTTTTCGGTCCGTAGCGGTGGGATAGAAGACGATGAATGGACATCGTGGGACTTTTTAGTTTTTTTAATAAAGGACTTGTCCCCAAGCTGTGTCTTGTCGTTTTTAACATTCTGACACTTTTTTTGTGAAATGGTAGGGGTACTTGTACCCTGTTACCATTTCACACAGGGAGGGAGGCCGGGATCTGGGGGTCCCCTTGTTAAAGGGGACTTCCGGATTCCGATAAGCCCCCCGCCCACAGACCCCCACAACCACCAGGCAAGGATTGTGGGGATGAGGCCCTTGTCTCCATCAACATAGGGACAAGGTGCTTTGGGGGGGCTACCCCAAAGTACCCTCCCAATGTTGAGGGCATGTGGCCTGGTATGGTTCAGGAGGGGGGAGCGCTCTCTCGTTCCCCTCTTTTTCTGCGGCCTGCCAGGTTGCATGCTCGGACAAGGGTCTGGTATGTATTTTGGGGGGGTCCTACACCATTTTTTTAAAATTTGGCGCAGGGTTCCCCTTAATTTCCATATCAGACCCAAAGGGCCTGGTATGGATTTTAGGGGGACCCCCACGCAATTTTTTTTTTAAATTTTGGTTTCGGGTTCCCCTTAATATTCATACCAGACCCAAAGGGCCTGGTAATGGACTGGGGGGGGGGGGGATCCCATGCTCTTTTCTTCAATGAGTTTTATCTATATTGCCAAGACCGGACAATTCATTACAGCCGCGATCAGTTTTAAATGACAATTTTTCCTTTATCAATGTAATTTTGCTGTGGTACTGTTCTAAACACGGGAAAACTGCGCCACTTTACAGGCATACTATAGACACCCCCAGACATGATATTTAAAGGAATATTTCATTTTTATTGTTTCACTTTAAGCATTAAAAAAAACACTGCTCCCGAAAAAACATCGGTTTAAAAAAAAAAAAATGTCCCCTGGGGCAGGACCCAGGTCCCCAAACACTTTTTATGATAATAACTTGCATATAAGCCTTTAAAATAAACATCTGAATAACCAAAGTTCGGCCCAAACTTATGCTCGGGCCAAACCATTCGGCCATCCCTAATAGGCACTTCCCCATTCTGAGGCTCCGTGACACGATCGCCTGCTATCCCCGGCTCTTAAAGGTGATGTACAGGTACGCCCATTTGCCCACCGCTGTCATTGTGCCAACGTATATCGGCGTGCAGCGGTCGGCAAGTGGTTAATGATCCTGCTATTTGGAGAATAAAAATGCTAGTTGTATTTGTGTTCCTTATGTCTACCATATATGCATTTAACAATAAGAAGGTATTTTGTTTTTTTTATCATATAAATTCCTTTGGCAATATTGTTTCTAGTTAGTAGATACTTTGTGCATGTCTGAAATAGTATCGCTTTACAGATACTTTGTGATTGAAGAAAACACTTAAAAGATGTTGCCACCTAGGGGCAGTCATCTCATATTGCAACTTGTAGCACCTTAGGAATATCTTTATGGTTGGATCAGTATAGTAGTTAGCTTTACCTAAATTCATTAATTCAATAGGCGGGCATTTGCTAAAAGTGGAGCACACGGAATCTGGTGCAGCTGTGCCAATCAACCAATCAGCTTCTAACTTCAGCTTAAACAATAAAACATAGATGCTGGTTACTATCACAGCTGCACCAGATTCTGTGTGCTCCACCCTTAGTAATTCCCCCATTTTATATATACACGCACACACTATATTACCAAAAGTATTGGGACACCTGCCTTTACACGCACATGAACTTTAATGGCATCACAGTCTTAGTCCCTAGGGTTCAATATTGAATTGGCCCACCCTTTGCAGCTGTAACAACTTCAACTCTTCTGGGAAGGCTGTCCACAATGTTTAGGATTGTGTCTATGGGAATGTTTGACCATCCTTCTAGAAGTGCATTCATGTGGTCAGGCACTGATGTTGGACGAGAAGGCCTGGCTTGCATTCTCCACTCTATTTCATCCCAAAGGTGTTCTATCGGGTTGAGGTCAGGACTCTGTGCAGGTCAGTCAAGTTTTTCCACCCCAAACTCGCTCATCCATGTCTTTATGGACCTTGCTTTGTGCAGTGGTCCAAATAATTTGGTGGAGGGGGGTTATGGTGTGGGGTTGTTTTTCCCGGGTTGGGCTTGGCCCCTTGGTTCTAGTGAAGGGAACTTGTACACACGGTCAGATTATTGGACAAATTTTCATCAGTTTTTTGTTGGATGCTAGTCTCAAATCGAAAGCGAAGAGGGTACTCGCCATCAGAAAATTTTCTGACAACAGAATTCAATGTCAGAAGTGATGTAATGTGTTGAATTGTTTTGTATGTGTTCTTTTATTTCTGAGCATGCCTAGTCTTGCTCTCCAGATTTTATTTTGGCAGAAAACCGCACTAATGAAAAAAAAATCGGAGGCTGACATTGTGACTTCCGCTTTACGGGGGGAGTGGTCTAGTATGGCAGAGTGAGAACGCTGGAGTGGCATCACAGTGCACCCTCCAGTAGACCGGCAAACACTTCAGAGACCTCATACAGCTCATGTCGAGGCGGGGAAAGACCACAGGAATGCCGTACACTCCCAGCCACTCGTATATTACCCGATACCTCACGGTAAGAAGAGATATGACGCCAGTGCCAGCATGATCTCAGTAAGAGAGAAGCAATCGGAAGTTTCATTACAGACGCCAACAGACGCCAAGGACCGGGGTGCAGGGTGGTACAAGGGAGGCGCAATCTCCTATACCGATACAGGTAACTGCCAGAGGAATCCGAGAACGGGAATGGAGGAATAATATTCGGATTAAAGGGGTACCAGAAGGGATCGAGGGGATTGCCTTAAGAGATACAGTGGTGTCTATTCTAAATCAGATATTGAAGAATCCTCCTAGCTGGACCAAGTGCACAAAGTCCCCACTATTCGTAACCCGGCTCAGAATGACCCACGGGACGTTTCGTGCAGGGTGCATTTTTTCAGGGTAAAAGAAGACATACTCAGCATGGTATGGCGAGAGGGACCGTTGGCATATGAGGGGAGGGAAATACAAATATACCCCGACCTATGTAGGCAAACCAAGTACAGGCGGCGCATGTTAAAGCCCTTACTGGCAGTTATTGTCCACTGGCAGTTATTGTCAAAAAGGGGGGCACAGCTTCAATCTACGGGACCCTGCTCAACTTCCTGATCTCTTTTATTTTCTGGGGGCGGAGGCCATTGAGGTTTTGGACAGAATTGCCAGTATTAACGGAATGCTCCCCCCAACAACAACAGTGGCATCAGGAGAGAAGGAGACATGATTCAGGAAAATAGGCAGCATATACATACTCGTTACCCACCGCAAGAATCAGGAGTTAAAGAACTGTAACAGTAGTTATTCCAAGGATTTCAGGATGAAAAAAAAAGACTTAAATTTTTTTTTTTTTTTTTTTTTTTTAGGTGGACCCCCTTTGGGTGTTTTTTTTTTTTTTTTAAATAAGGTGAAAGAATGTAGTAAATAGAATGTTTTTTTTTTTTTTTCCTTCGTGATGTTTGATGCTGTGGTCCTCTCACTCCCCCAACCACCATGAAGAGGAGAGGAAAAAGAGGGGGGGAGGGGAGAAGGAAGAAGAAAGGGAAGGGAAAGAGAATGGAGAGGGAAGGCAAAGAGAAAAAGGAAGAGAGAATTTTTTTTTTTTTTTTTTATCAGCGGTATATGACCAAAGGGGTCATTAGTGGATAGGTTAACAAACTTGTAGAGGCCGGGGGGGGGGTGTATGTACATACAAATGTTTTTTTTTTTGTTTTGTTTTTTCTTCCTCCCCGTGTAATTACACCCTTGTAGGGGGGAATAGGAGGTGACCTTAATCTGTTTGAGGGGGGGTGCTCATTAATCAGGGGATGAGGGGGAGGCCCAGATTTTGCAGGTTACGATGCACAGTCAGGAGGGGTACATAAGGGTGGGTGGAGGGGAAGAGGGGGGGAGGGATGGAGAGAAGGGGATATATAGGAGGAGACACATAGTAAGTACACCAGTCTTTTTTTTTTCTCACTGGGATAGGATATGGGACTAATTACAGTTACAGTTAATTATCACATAAAAATATAATTATAATTTATAATCTATATATATTTTTTATGTTTTTTTTTTTTTTTTTTTTCATCCATTAGTCAGAAATATAATATGTTTATGTGATATGATTACGGATGTCTTATATAGGGGTAGATGTTTGCACATGATGGTGAACAAGAGTTGTTTTGATGCAAAACTATTTGAGTGTGGTATCGATTTGGTTTTTATGTGGAGTAGTATGTGGGGATATGGATACGTTTTTCATTTTTATTTATTTTTTTGTTTTTTATGTGTTTAAAAATGAAAAAGAAAAGAAACACACCAATGGGGAAAATTAAGACTATAGTACAATTTTTCACATTATAGGGATTAGGGGGTAATTGAGAGGTGTCATACCACTGACTCTGGGGAGTAAAATGTGAATGGATCTGGGTAATTAGGCCTGGTGTTTGGTATAAAATAACCGGCTCTGGTAGAGTAATACCCCCAGGTATTTTAGTAAGAGAAGGAAACTGATATTTAAGGGAACTGGACAGGAGAGCGGTGGGGAATAGGATGCTTGACCAGGCCCCATTACTGATATATTAATTAGCAGAAGGTAAAGGGGGGACCCCCTGTGTTTTTTCTTTGTTTTTTTTTATTTAGAATTTTTTGTTTCTTTTTTGGAATTAGTACCATAAGACTTTATATGTAAGAATATGATATGAACTGGTGGAATGATTTATAATAAAGAATTATTAAGGAATAAGAAATATATACCGTGGTTCATGGGGAAACTTATATAAGGGCTTTGAGAAAGGAGTAAAATAGGGGGTTATGATTTTGTGTCTCTAACGGGAGCTTCCTAACAACTTGTTAGGGAGAGGCATATCAAGAAATGTGAAATGCGAGATGGGAGCAATAAAATGTTGGTATCGTTACGAGGACGTATAGGCGGATAATAGGGTGCATGTGAATATATACTGCAGCGTAGCTCTTCTGCCTTGTTTAACCACTTTCCCCATTTAACGCCTCTCTACCAAATGGAGGAAAGTCGAAGGCGTTTTTTTTTTTTTCTCCCTCTTTTTCCATTTTTTTCCCCTCCAAGGGACGAAGAGAGGGTAGAACTGCTATTTGCAGAGTACCTGCTGTCGCGGAGTTGATATAATACTTGGGTTATTGGACATTTAGCCAAACCCTAAGGGAGATTTTTTTTTTATTCTTCTTTTTTAATTGTGCTGTTATCTGCCTCCTCCCCACTACCCCCCTCCCCCCTTACTGGATACCCTCTGCGTTGGTAGTTTTAGGAATTAAATATTAAGAGTATCAGTATGACCAAGATAACTTTGACTTCTTATAACGTGAAGGGGTTAAACAGTCCAGAGAAACATACGAGATTACTAGCGGAACTGGGGAGACTCAAATCTCAGATTATTTTCTTACAAGAGACACATTTTAAAAAGGATAGAATCCCAAAATTCAGAAATCAGAGATTTCCCACAGTGTACCATAGTGCCTCTCAGACCACAAAAGCAAATGGAGTATCAATTATCCTTGCAAAACAGATACCGTGGAAAGAATCTAAGATAATTACGGATGACGCAGGACGTCTTCTTATTGTAAAGGGATTTCTGGGTGAACAAAAAGTCATCTTAGTCAACTTATATTTACCAAATGAGGATCAAGTCGTAGCCCTGGAGACATATTTAAATGTAGTACATCAAAATAAAGAAGGGGTTCTGATGGTGGGAGGGGATATGAATATGGCATTAGATTCTACTCTCGATGTCTCAAAGGGGGCCTCACATATATCCTATGCAAAATTGTGCAGAGCAAAGAGACTGCTACAAGATTTGCAATTGGTGAACAGTTGGAGAACTCTCAATGTACATGACAGGGATTACACATTTTTTTCAGCAAAACATAAGACATATACCAGAATTGATGATGTCTTCATATCTCAGAATGCCCTGTCGTGTATATTGGAGGCCTCCGTAGGCTCATTTACACTATCGGACTATGCACCGATTAATTGTGTCATAGCGTGGGGAGACAGAGGTCCTCGGGAATGGTATTGGAAGGTTAAAGAGACACTCCTAATGGAACTAGAATATGAGAGACAAATAGCCCTGGAATTAGAATCCTTTTTCATGAATAACAAATCAGAGGAAACAACCCCACTATGTATATGGGCATAAATAAGTGCATAAATGCTATATGAGAGGAGTTCTTATATCCTTAGGAGCACATAGGAAACGTTCTCTGGGCGCAAAGCTTGATTCCTTACTCGGAGAAATCCGTGTACTTGAATTGGCACACAAGAAATCCCTGACGCAGCAGATCGAGGAGAAATTAGTGCATTTACGCGATGAATTAAATTTGTTATTAATGGATAAAGCAAAAGCTAAACTAGCTTGGTGTAGGCGAGCATTCTACGAATATGGGAACAAGTCAAGCAGGATGATGGTGAATGTGCTCAGAGAGACGAGAGCACGAAATTATATTGATCGTAATAAAACTCCTGGAGATGTATTAGTTAGCTCCTCACAGGCAATTGTGAAAGAATTTAGAGACTATTATACTAGTCTACATCAGATAGAGAGTCAAGCATCTGCTGTGACGATATCTAATAGAGGAGAGGCAGCAAAGGAATATATATTGGCATCAGGAATGCCTAAGATACCTGAAGAGGGAGCAGGGGATATAGATGGGCCAATTACAATAGAGGAATTCGCAGAAGCCCTTAAATCATCAAAAACAGGTAAGGCTCCAGGACCTGATGGGTATACCCTGCTCTATTATAAGACTTTTGTCGAAAAATTGGCACCGGAATTTTTAGCTGTGTTTAACTCGATACGGGAGGAACAAAGGATGCCCGTAGAGACATTAATGGCTCACATTACAGTAATCCCTAAGGAGGGAAAAGATCCATCACAATGTTCTAGTTATCGACCAATCTCGTTGTTAAACGTTGGATCTAAAGATTCTAACGAAAATACTCGCCACTAGATTACTGATGTATATTGCTGCCCTAATACATCCTGATCAAGTGGGGTTTACCCCGGCTAGAGAAGGCAGAGAAAACACGCAAAGGGTTCTAAGTGCTATACATTTCGCTCAATGTCATCAGAAACCTTTAGTGCTTATCTCTGAAGATGCATAAAAAGCATTTGATAGAGTAGATTGGACATTCCTGAGAACCACAGTGCAACATATAGGATTGGGAAGTGGAATGCTGAATTGATTTACAAGTTTATACTCTTGCCCGAGAGCAAGGGTCAAAATAAACAATATAATGTCAGAGCCTTTTTCTATATGCAATGGAACGCGGCAGGGATGTCCACTCTCGTCTATTATCTTCATTGGCACAACAGATTAAATCAGATTTTCAGCGGTGGGACAAGGTAGTCTTCACGTGGTTTGGTAGAATTAACATTAAAAAAATGAACGTTATGCCAAGACTGCCATATCTGTTGCAGACCCTACCGATCAAGATCTCCCCAGGTTTTCTGAGAGATCTGAGAGCAAGGTTTGCGAGGTTCATATGGGTGAGAAAACCAGCGAGAGTGTGCAGGGACATTTTAACTCTACCAAAAGAAAGAGGAGGGGTTGGATTCCCCGACCCGGTTTGCTACTATGAAGCACCACACTTGCACGTGTAACGGATTGGTGTACATGCCAAAAAGATAAGCCATGGATATGTATGGAACAAGCAGTGACCACCATACCCTTGGAGGGGATAGCATGGCTCTTGAATGCAGAGATACCTCAGGTTGTGACGAGACACCCTACAGTAGGTGCTACTCTTCGATCAGTTAAAAAGATATTTAAGAGAACGGAGGTGTCGATATATCCAAGCCCCATGATCTCAATCCTAGGTACCCCGAGTTTTGAACCAGGACTGATAGATCAGGAGTTTAAAAAATTAAAGGCGACGAGGAGTTAGCAGACTTCGACATTTCTTGATAGATAATCACGTGATGACTAGGGGGGATTGAACGAGAGTTCTCAGGGGAGCTAGACCCATTTAGGCGAACACAGCTTAAGGTTTTTCTCTGATCATTAACAACACAACTGTCAGTAGTATGTACACCATCTAAATTTGAGCAGATATGCTTAAAGGGGGAGCCACTGAAACACTCAGTCTTAGTTATGTACTCCCTGTTGGTTGAGTTGAAAGCCCCACAAGAATTGGCCTTTTTACAAGCATGGGAAAGAGACCTGGGGGTAACCTTTTCTGAAATACAGAAAAACAAGATCTTTAGATTCACGCATAAGGCCTCAATGGCAACTAAATACCAAGAAGGGGGTATAAAATACTGACTAGATGGTACAGAAGCCCGTCGGTACTGAACCTGGATATATCCACAAATATCTAACCTTTGCTGGCGATGTCAGGGTGCAGAGGGCACTATGATGCACATGTTCTGGGAATGCCCTGGACTGAAAGAATTTCAGAAGATGGTCTCTGAAACAATTAAATAAATTACGGAAGTGTCTCTTGGGGAAAATCCAGCAGCTTATTTGCTGCATGATATCCCGATATCTATTGAAAAATACAAAAACTCACTTTTGAGGCATTTGCTGACTGCAGCAAAAGCCTGGATTCTCTGGAAAAGTACTGCATTCCCAACTAGATCACAGTGGCTTGGCAGAATAACAGAAATTCAGCAAATGGAAAATCTTACTATGATGTTCAGAGAGCATGAGGACAAATACCGGAAGGTCTGGACTCCTATATTACTATATTATATATAGAGAAAAAAATCCCTAAATAAAAGCTATAAATCTTGTAATAAGTGATTTTGAGGGACGCAGGGAGGGGTATGGTTGGGTGGGCGGGGGAAAGGGGAATAGAGGATGATATGGAGGGGCAGAGTCCAGTACTTTCTTTCTTTTTTTTTTTTAATATATCTTTTTTTTTTTTTTTTTTTTTTTTAATTTTTGGCAGTTTTGGTGGATCTCTTATGTGGAGGACAATTAGGTTTGCTCCTGCGTAGGGAAAAAAAACAAGGGTAGAATAAAGCGGCTTCTTATCAGTTCATTAAAGATATGTGAATAAACGACAAACCATTCGGTAGATAATATAACTCCTTTTAATGTCTGTTGTGAAGAGGGTAGTTGTTAAACAGAGGGTATGATGTACTGATATTCATATATATTGCTGTTAAACTATCTTTGTGAAAAAAATAAAGAATTTATTAAAAAAAAAAAGAAAAGAAAAAAAAAAGAAAATCGGACATTGTGGTCACATTAGACAAAAATTTTGGAGCCTGCACATCCAGTTTTTGTCTGAGGAAAATTCGTAATCGGCTGTCAAAAGCAGCATACTAACGATCAGAAAATCGGCAGATCGTTCATCGGACAAAATTTAAACTTCAGATTTTCTGACCGTGTGTATGGGCCTTTAAGGCGTCAGCATTCCAAGACATTTTAGACTATTTCATGCTTTCGACTTTGTGGGAACAATTTAGGAGTGGCCCCTTCCTGTTCCAACATGACTGCGCACCAGTGCACAAAGCAAGGTCCATAAAGACATGGATGAGCGAGTTTGGGGTGGCGGAACTTGACTGGCCTGCACAGATTCCTGACGTCAACCAGATAGAACACCTTTGGGATGAATTAGAGTGAAGACTGCAAGCCAGGCCTTCTCGTCCAACATCAATGCCTAACCTCACAAATGCGCTTCTTGAAGATTGGTCAAACATTCCCATAGACACACTCCTAAACCTTGTGGACAACTTTCCCAGAAGAGTTGAAGCTGTTAAAGTTGCAAAGGGCGGGCCAACTCAATATTGAACCCTATGGACTAAGACTGGGATGCCAATAAATTTCATGTGTGTGTAAAGGCAAGTGTACTGATACTTTTGGTATTATAGTGTATATGTATGTGTGTGTGTGAATTTCTATGTGAATATAAGGGAAAGATTTGGTATATACTTATGTAGCGTTACCCCCCTGGGGGCTGCTAAGTGATGTGGCCCACCTGTCACCCTGCCTAGCCCGGCATTCACTTTCCAATACCTTGGAAACAATGAACAGTTCATATGTTTGTTTTTGGTACTTTATTGAGGGAATTTAACTTGGATGGGTAAAGGAATTTATGGGATGCTCAGTGGAATGAACAATTGACTGACTGTACAGCGATCAGTTGGGACGACTATATACATTTGGTTACTCCAGTCTCCTCCAGCACATTACTTGCTTGCAGACTGTTACTCTCTCTCTCTCTCTCTCTCCAGCACATCACTTACTTCTCAGGCACAGCTAGCACATGTTTAGGCCTGACACTGGCTCAGCCAGACCTAAGCAACTTGCCCTTTTTAGGCAGGGACTGCGGGCCCCTTTAATGTAGCAAAAATAGAAATAGGAAGTCTTTAGTGCTAGCTGTCCTAGTGTCAGTGCTGGGCTCAGCCCTTCCTTCTCTGAGCTAGCCGCTCAGCTGTCGGCTAATTGCCAGCTCCTATCTCTCCACAGTTACTCAGCTGTTGATGATACCCTGCTCGTCAGTCCTGCCTCCTTAAGCCGTCCAGTCCAGAGGAGCTCTGCCTTCGCCTTGGTCAACATCACAGAAACTCTCCTGCGATCCTGTTCAAGACTTTCTTTGCTGACATCCCTTCTGGCTATAGATCCTGCTTGCCGTTCCACTACATTGATCCCTGACTTCTGGCTTGGCTGACTATCCCTTCCGGTTACTGAACTTTGGCTATGTTTTGACTATGTTTGTTCTTTTTACTTTTATTATTAAACAAGTGGGATTTAACTGTACTTCTGTCTCGGCCTGATTTCATGGTTTCTAACACCTAGGTGGACTACTGCTCCCAGTCAGCCCTCTTCAGGCCCTGCCAGCCCTCCTGGCTGCAGCTGCTCGACTTCACTGCCTGTGACATTGCAATCCTCACTGGCTCCACTCCCAGCTCTGCCTGTTTCCTCTCAGTCCATGTCACTCACCAGCCCTCCTGGCTGCAACTGGTGGATCCCTCCTGAAGACTTGCCTGGCAGTACTAGCTCCTACTGTCCTCTCTGACTCTCTGTGCCTCCTGTTTGGATCCTTCATGAGTTCTTGAAGGACTCCATTCGGAGCTCCCTTAAAGGCTCCGACAGCCTAGTACTCCATCCTCAATTCTTCAACCCAACAACTCATCCCCAGCTGGGTTGACCCTGGGTATTTCAAGGAGGCCTGCCCCCTGCCAATCCTAATTGGGGATTGGTCAGGGCTCCCTGAAACATCCCAGACAGCTCCACCCCTCCTCTTCTTCTAGAATCCTCCAGAAGAAAGAGGGAGGTGAGTGATGCTGTCTGTGAGTCACAGCTGCTACTCTCAGCCACTCCCAGCCCACACAGATCAAAACAAACAGGCCTAGCGTTCAGCTAGGCCTGCCTAAAGTTGCCTGTACTACAAAAATCCTATCCTCTAGCACCTACCTAGGTAGAGGGTGCTACACTTACATACAGTTGTGAACTACAAGACCTGTGTGATGCATTAACTGATCCCTTTGTCTTTTGGATGTATTTTATCCACTCTGACTGTTAGTTTATAACAAAGGTCACAATTGTTTGCATGCTTAATAACTTATTACGCATTGTTCTTTTAGATTGTACATGAGGCTGTTTATCCGGGTTAAAACAAAGAAAAGGTCGTTATGCTATAAGTTTACTTCTGTGATGATGAATTTTGCTGAAATTGGGTCTATTATGTTCTCTGTTTACATCTGTGATGATGTATTGTCCTGTGGCAAAATAGAGTACTGGAATATTTGGTCAGCTAGCATAATTTTTCATGTCTAATCTTTGGAACAAACATCAAGGCCACAGGCTGAAGAGGAGTAAATTTGGTTGTAGAATTTATACTTATTTATACTAAATGTAGCCCTTCTTCTCTCAGATTGGTGTGGACTGATCACTGTACAGTATGCTTGAAGAAGTGGATGGATGGTGCTGGAACCTCAGGTAGATACACTTGGGCCCTAAATGATGTACTTGACAAAAATGTACCATAGCATCCCACTGGGGCAACCCAGACAATGGTTGGGCTGCTCCAGCAAATCAAGAAACCTGCCCAGTGGCCTGGGACTGTAGAAGTGGTGTTTGAGTGTACAAATGCCACACCACAATTAAGAGTCCACAATGAGGTTTTATTCCAAACAGTTGGGGAAGAAGTGTAGAATGCTTCCAAAACTTTCAGTTTGAATCCCTACTAAAGAATACTGTTAATTTTAAGCCATGATGAAGGGGACAATGTGCAGTCAATCTATAAAGCTTGGGAGCCCACAAAATTGATGATTCCGGTGCTAAAAATATACCAAACAATAATGGTGGGAAATGTGGACAGAAACACCAACTAGAAGCTACCACATCATAAATGTATTCAATAAGAAATATAAAAGATCATAATGCAGTATCAAAAGCCCAGAAAATCGAATATCACAGCGCCATGTTCGCTTCCCCAACCCTCTCCCATGCCCTTCCTTACATTATCCCATAACAAAATGTGCAGCCCCCAAAATGCATTGACTATAGCGCCTGTTTGGAATAAAACCTCATTTTGGACATTGTGGGACGCTCCAATTTTTACACTCAAAATGGTATATCAGGCATTCCCTAGTACCACCTTCAGGTCAGTATCCTTGGTATAAAGTAAATTGGGCGCCAGTCACTTTCACCCATTTTTTTTTTTATTGCTGACTTCACCTTTGGGAAAGAAAGTTATACATACAGGATACCCCAAAAATATGGCAGCAAATCTGACACAGACAGGCAGAAAGGGGAATCTCTGTTTAGTCTACCTTGAATTTGCCTGTCTGTGACACGGTTGATAATCTTGGTCCTTTAAGAGCAGACACAAAGTAGGTCCATGGCTCTGTATGAGCAGTTATGGTCTCTTTTTTAAATTGCAATGTCTTTGGAGAATTTAGGCCTGTGGCAATGGTTCCCCTTATTCACATCCTTCAGACAGATTTTCCAGCTCTTGGGACAACAGTCTAAGTGCCAGCAGGCTAAAAGTGATCATCACTGGGGTTGGTTACCTCCACAGTTAACTCTTTATACACACAAACAATAGCTGCCACCATGTGGCTCAATGTAAGCATGCACAGTCCACAGTATTTGCTTTAATGATTCTGACCTTTAGACTAGGTTCACATCTACAGTGTCTTGTAAAAGTATTCATACCCCTTTAAAGTATTAGTATTCATACCCCTCGAAATACCCCTTCGCACCTGAAATGGAGCCAAAGACGCACAGGACCCTTTTCCAGTGTGGACCGTGGCCGCCCCGGAGATGTATGAACTGGCTCCATTGAGAGCAGGTCGCACTCTCCTGTCATACGAATTGAGTTGCATCAGTGTGAACCCAGCCTTATGTAGCATTTAAGGAAGAGGGGTCCACTACGAATAAGCGGACTTTGCCTGAAGTACAAGGTCCACTTTAATAGAGCAACAGAGAAGAGTATGGAATGTAACTATTTCTTCCTTAACCCTGCTAAAAACTGAACCAGTTACCTTGAATGGGCAATGTACAAGGTTTAATCAAAGGACACAGTGCTCTTAAAGTGGAACTCCACTCAAAATCCTATATTTTTCTAAATACAGAGGGGAAGCATCTCTCTGAGGCTGGGTTCACACTTAAATCAGATGCGGCTCACAGCAGGGGTCCGGTGCGTCCCTGTTCTCCATTTCAGGCCTGAATTCAGACCTGAAATGGAGCCAAAGATGGACAGGACCCTTCTGCAATGCGCTCCGTGGCCGCCCCTGAGATGTGAGAGCTGGTCACAGTCTCCTGTCATGTGAATTGGAATGCCGGGAAACCCGCATCCAATACACATAAGTGTGAACCCAGCCTGAGGGGTTTATTGTCTGTCTCTGCTGAAGATATTTTTACTCACTTCCTATTCGGATGACCATAGTCACTGGGACAGTAAATGAGCAGGATCTTCTCATCAGATTTAAAAGCAGCAATACAACCTGACAGACAACAATCCTTCCCTGCTCTATAAAGTGTTTTTTTTTTTTTTTCATTGCTCTGCATATGTCCAATAGAAAGATCACCTGTCTCACTGACTATTGGCACCAGGACAGGAAGTAAGGTAAATGCTCCTAGTGTGGACACAAACATCAGAAAAACAAGATCCAGGATGTAACCTTCCCACTGCTAAGGTAAAACTGAAGTTTAATATTATTTTTGCCTTTCATGGCTCCTCTTTCTTCCCTTTCTATTTAGAAAAACAAAACCTTTCCATGTTCATTTTTTATCCTATTTTCTGCCAAGTGACATCCTCACTAGGGCTCTGTGCTTTCAGGGGCGTTTTTAGGGCTCCTCAAAGACCCGGGGCATCTAGACCAAAAGGTTGAAGGCTTTGTGGTACACTATAATAAAAAGTGGGTGAAATGTCTCATAACTCATTACCAAACATAAAAATCAAACATATTAAATGGCTTAAAAAAGAGAAAAACTTCAGCTTACACAATAAAACCTAGATGCCGATTGGTTACTATCACAGCTGCACCAGATTCTGTGTGCTCCACTTTAAGTAAATCCCCCATTTTATACAGTATCTCACAAAAGTGAGTACACCCCTCACATTTTTGTAAATATTTTATTCTATCTTTTCATGTGACAACACTTAAGAAATGACACTTTGCTACAATGTAAAGTAGTGAGTGTACAGCTTGTATAACAGTGTGAATTTGTTGTCCCCTCAAAATAACTCAACACACAGCCATTAATGTCTAAACCGCTGGCAACAAAAGTGAGTACACCCCTAAGTGAAAATGTCCAGACTGGGCACAAAGTGTCAATATTTTGTGTGGCCACCATTATTTTCCAGCACTGCCTTAACCCTCTTGGGCATGGAGTTCACCAGAGCTTCACAGGTTGCCACTGGAGTCCTCTTCCACTCGTCCATGATGACATCAGATGACAGGTGTAGCGGTACCCAGGGGGGTACCGCTACATAACTATATACAAAATCGCTCCCTTATATTTACATACAAATTTATACACACACATATACACTATATTACCAAAAGTATTGGTACGCTTGCCTTTACACACATTCACTCAATCACCCTGTATTCACTCTGGTGAATTCTTCTCTTGATTGTTGACTTTGACACACATACACCTACCACCTGGAGAGTGTTTTTGATCTGGCCAACTGTGAAGGGTGTTTTCTTCACCAGGGAAAGAATTCTTCCATCATCCACCACAGTTGTTTTCTGTGGTCTTCCAGGTCTTTTGGTGTTGCTGAGCTCACCGGTGCGTTCTTTCTTTTTAAGGATGTTCCAAACAGTTGATTTGGCCACACCTAATTTTTTTGCTATCTCTGTAATGGGTTTGTTTTGTTTTTTCAGCCTAATGATGGATTGCTTCACTGATAGTGACAGCTCTTTGGATCTCATATTGAGAGTTGACAGCAACAGATTCCAAATGTAAATAGCACACTTGAAATTAACTCTGAACCTTTTATCTGCTCCTTGTAAATGGGATAATGAGGGAATAGCACCCACCTGACCATGGAACAGCTGAGCAGCCAATTGTCCCATTAATTTTGGTCCCTTAAAAAGTTGGAGGCACATATACAAACTGTTGTAATTTCTACACCGTTCACCTGATTTGGATGTAAATACCCTCAAATTAAAGCTGAAAGTCTGCAGTTAAAGCACATCTTGTTTGTTTCATTTCAAATCCATTGTGGTGGTGTACAGAGCCAAAAAGATGTCCCAATATTTATAGACCTTACTGCAGTTTTAGATATTTATCATCTTATGAATTTCCTTTAAATAATGATTTATACAGTATATCTTTACACAAGGCTCCTAAAATTTGTATAATATATTATGATTATTTGTGTATTTTAGATTGCTTTTTATTTTTTTTAAATGTGCTTTCAGGTATATTAATTAATTAGAAAAAAAGTATACCGCGCTAGTGGAACAATATGATTCAAACTAGAGCAGCTGCTAAGGTGAGATACATGCACAAAATAGATTAGAAAAAATGTAGCAGCGCTAAAACTTTAAACAAACATTAAATAAATAAAGATTTGATAAGATTAATAATCAGCAGTGATATGGTAAAAAGTTCATCAAAATATTGTTGTTGAAACAAACACAATCCTAGTATTAAAGATTGTCAGAAGTGGAACTGTTCTTCAATAGGAAAACTAATCGTGCTCAGATTCCATAAACCAAGTGTAGATAATTAATGAATAAGTGAAAGATGAATCATCCACCGCAACCAAAGTGATAAAACCACACAGAATGCACGCTTACCCCAAGGCAAGCTATATGAGCCCGCAGCCAATTACCCGGCCAGGGCCTTTATCTGAGGGAAGGGGAGACCATAGCCACAGCAGGATCCTAGGGATGTGGTCAGCAAACAGCCCAGATCACCCGAGTCCCGAGTTCAGATAGGTAGTCAACTCCAGGTACCGTTCAGATATTCCCTAGAATAAAAAGAACTCACCATAGCATAATACTGACGGACCATCATTTATTTAAAAGAGTAGAATAACACTTACAATTTCCAAGGTTTAAAAACACATAACACGCTGGTGCCTCAGACGCTGTCATTATATGACGAAACGTGCATCGGGAGGAGCTGACGTGCTGACATCATCGCGTGTTAGTCCAAGTGGACGGGCGTTCGTACTAGCCGGCCGGCTGTTATGTGTTTTTAAACCTTGGAAATTGTAAGTGTTATTCTACTCTTTTAAATAAATGATGGTTCATCAGTATTATGCTATGGTGAGTTCTTTTTATTCTAGGGAATATCTGAACGGTACCTGGAGTTGACTACCTATCTGAACCCGGGACTCGGGTGATCTGGGCTGTTTGCTGACCACATCCCTAGGATCCTGCTGTGGCTATGGTCTCCCCTGCCCTAGGATAAAGGCCCTGGCCGGGTAATTGGCTGCAGGCTCATATAGCTTGCCTTGGGGTAAGCGTGCATTCTGTGTGGTGTTATTACTTTGGTTGCGGTGGATGGTTCATCTTTCACTTATTCATTAATTATCTACACTTGGTGTATGGAATCTGAGCACGATTAGTTTTCCTATTGAAGAACAGTTTCACTTCTGACAATCTTTAATACTAGTGTTTGTTTCAACAACAATATTTCGATGAACTTTTTACCATATCACTGCTAATTATTAATCTTAGTGATTCTTTATTTATTTAATGTTCGTTTAAAGTTTTAGCGCTGCTATATTCATTAATTAGTTTACCTTTTAAAATTGTGTGTTCACATAAAATAAGCTCATGCGGTGTAATATTAGTTAGCCTGCTAGATATCCATTTCATGGAGGACGTAGCCTGCAGCATGTTAGGCCTGACAAAGGGGTATTCCACCCTCCACTCTCAATTATGGGACTCTGGATGTTGTTTTGGTGTGCAGCCCCACCATTGGTCAAGCTCCTCGATTCTAAATAGAGGATCGCTGTATTGGGCCACAGATAATCACTGTATATTTGTAGACTTCTAAAAATGATTGGATTTTAGTCTATTAAAGTTATTTTGGTGCTTGAGCTCAGTGTGCTATATTTTGCATTATCACAGTATTGGTGGTTGTTTCCTAGCCACTGAAAGAGAGCTGCAAGACCTGTGTGATGCATTTAGTGATTCCTTTGTCTTTTGGATGTATTTTATCCACTCTGACTGTTCGTTTATAACAAAGGTCAGAATTGTTTGTATGCTTAATAACTTATTACGCATTGTTCTTTTAGATTGTACATGAAGCTGTTTACCCGGGTAAAAACAAAGAAAAGGTCGTTATGCTATAAGTTTACTACTGTGATGATGAATTTTGCTGAAATTGGGTCTATTATGTTCTCTGTTTACATCGGTGATGATGTATTGTCCTGTGGCAAAATAGAGTATTGGAATATTTGGTCAGCTAGCATAATTTTTCATGTCTAATCTTTGGAACAAACATCAAGACCACAGGCTGAAGAGGAGTACATTTGGTTGTAGAATTTATACTTATTTATACTAAATGTAGCCCTTCTTCTCTCAGATTGGTGTGGACTGACCACTGTACCGTATGCTTGAAGAAGTGGATGGATGGTGCTGGAACCTCAGGTAGATACACAAAACAAGGGGAATAGCTAAAAGGAAGGTTGGGACTTTAAATGAAGCATGTGACAGCAAGAGGGTAATAGGATGAACATAGAGGAATTTATTGACATAATATTCAAGCATACAAGTTGTAACCGTAGAGTACATACAGTCAAACAATACATGCATGATTAAATAGGTAAAAGCATATAATTAGATGAAATATAGCATACATTGTAATGTTCATACAATGATAGATAGGTAACAAGGTACAACATTAAAAAAGTTGAATAATGATGACTCAGGATACCACATTCACAAATTCCCTAGTGCACCACAAACAATTTTGGGTAACATAATATTAAAAACAATAATGCCTGCTGGACCTAAAGCCTCGTTGGACCTGTGGGGGGAGTTAAGATATGATAAAACTGATAGGACAGTAGAACACGGCAATTGATGGCTCAACGCGTTTCGTGGCTTCCATGCCACTCGTCAGGAGCAAGCACGTGTAAATCTAGAAATATATAAGGATAAAATGAGCGAAAAAAATAAAAATAAATAAAAAACAAGAAACAAAAATAGTGGGGGGGGGGCGTGGTGTAGGGCCCCCGCTGCTGGTATAAAAATATATACTCACTATGGGACTAGGCACTGATAGATAGGCGGCGGGACCCCACAAGCCATCCAGGTTAGGCCCAACCGGGAGCCGAGGCGGGGAGTCCCGCAGGGACGAAAACAGGCGCCAACCAGGGCAGGCATGGGGACCGAGGGTACCTAGGAAGGTGAAAGATAGTGAGGGCGAGTGAAGACAATGTTGGGGAAGGGGAGAAAGGGAAGAAACACCGCAGACATAATGTGAGAAGTAGAAGAGAGCCAATAAGGACATAAGTAGGAAGGCAACACCGGATAGAAGGTGGGGAGTGGGTGAGGCGTGAGGAAAGTTCAAGGACAACCAGTGCAGTGACCAGCCGAGAAGGGAGTGATGGGTGTACCTGAAAAAGAAGATTGGGGCCCCAGAGGGGGGAGAGTTCCCAAATAGTGTGAGGTCGGATGTGTGGAGAGCCTCGAATGCCCAGGCCGCCCCGGAGAGCGTCCATATAACGCCACCGCGGGGCCGCCCACCAACGTCACGCCGTGTAGAGGGGGGAGGAGCACCGCAAGTCGGACAACTGTCCGGCAAGGCGGCACAGATATCTCCCCAATAGCCCACGAGTGTGGATACAGCAACTGCGCATGACGGCGTCAAGACAGGACGCCGCAAGCACAGTGTGGTGCGTGACGTCGACGCACAGTAGACCGGCGTCCATCCCCCCAGAGGAATACCTGGAGGAGGAAGGAGACCCGCAAGGTGCGTCGCGGCTCCCGGAGGGGAACAAGACCAGATGGCAAGGCAGTCCCACCAGCACACACCACCAGCGACACAGCCCCATGGGATTAAACCTCAGTATGTGTGAGATGACATTAAATATGGAAAAATATGAAAAATTATAGAAAAAATTTAAAAAAATAAAACGGATGAAAATAAATGAAGTTGGTTGGAAGGATAAACTCATAAAAAAACAGGGGAGGTATCACAAAGGTCATTAAGGGCAGTATGGATAATGAATTGGGGCTAGATAGAGCAATGGCACATGCTTCCATCCCTGTGCATATATACAAGAAAAGGAGGGGGTTTTAGGGACTTTGAGGAAATCATGACCTGGTAAGGTCACCCATTTCCATCCCTAGGGACTTTGTGTGAAACCATGACCTGGTAAGGTCGTGTGTTTCCATCCCAATCTAAATCACAAAACAAGGGGAATAGCTAAAAGGAAGGTTGGGACTTTAAATGAAGCATGTGACAGCAAGAGGGTAATAGGATGAACATAGAGGAATTTATTGACATAATATTCAAGCATACAAGTTGTAACCGTAGAGTACATACAGTCAAACAATACATGCATAATTAAATAGGTAAAAGCATATAATTAGATGAAATATAGCATACATTGTAATGTTCGTACAATGATAGATAGGTAACAAGGTACAACATTAAAAAAGTTGAATAATGATGACTCAGGATACCACATTCACAAATTCCCTAGTGCACCACAAACAATTTTGGGTAACATAATATTAAAAACAATAATGCCTGGTGGACCTAAAGCCTCGTTGGACCTGTGGGGGAGTTAAGATATGGTAAAACTGATAGGACAGTAGAAAACGGCAATTGATGGCTCAACGCGTTTCGTGGCTTCCATGCCACTCGTCAGGAGCAAGCACGTGTAAATCTAGAAATATATAAGGATAAAATGAGCGAAAAAAAAAATAAAATAAAAATAAAAAACAAGAAACAAAAATAGTGGGGGGGGCGTGGTGTAGGGCCCCCGCTGCTGGTATAAAAATATATACTCACTATGGGACTAGGCACTGATAGATAGGCGGCGGGACCCCACAAGCCATCCAGGTTAGGCCCAACCGGGAGCCGAGGCGGGGAGTCCCGCAGGGACGAAAGCAGGCGCCAACCAGGGCAGGCATGGGGACCGAGGGTACCTAGGAAGGTGAAAGATAGTGAGGGTGAGTGAAGACAATGTTGGGGGAGGGGAGAAAGGGAAGAAACCCCGCAGACATAATGTGAGAAGTAGAAGAGAGCCAATAAGGACATAAGTAGGAAGGCAACACCGGATAGAAGGTGGGGAGTGGGTGAGGCGTGAGGAAAGTTCAAGGACAACCAGTGCAGTGACCAGCCGAGAATGGATGGAAGCATGTGCCATTGCTCTATCTAGCCCCAATTCATTATCCATACTGCCCTTAATGACCTTTGTGATACCTCCCCTGTTTTTTTATGAGTTTATCCTTCCAACCAACTTCATTTATTTTCATCCGTTTTATTTTTTTACATTTTTTCTATAATTTTTCATATTTTTCCATATTTAATGTCATCTCACACATACTGAGGTTTATTCCCATGGGGCTGTGTCGCTGGTGGTGTGTGCTGGTGGGACTGCCTTGCCATCTGGTCTTGTTCCCCTCCGGGAGCCGCGACGCACCTTGCGGGTCTCCTTCCTCCTCCAGGTATTCCTCTGGGGGGATGGACGCCGGTCTACTGTGCGTCGACGTCACGCACCACACTGTGCTTGCGGCGTCCTGTCTTGACGCCGTCATGCGCAGTTGCTGTATCCACACTCGTGGGCTATTGGGGAGATATCTGTGCCGCCTTGCCGGACAGTTGTCCGACTTGCGGTGCTCCTCCCCCCGCTACACGGCGTGACGTTGGTGGGCGGCCCCGCGGCGGCGTTATATGGACGCTCTCCGGGGTGGCCTGGGCATTCGAGGCTCTCCACACATCCGACCTCACACTATTTGGGAACTCTCCCCCCTCTGGGGCCCCAATCTTCTTTTTCAGGTACACCCATCACTCCCTTCTCGGCTGGTCACTGCACTGGTTGTCCTTGAACTTTCCTCACGCCTCACCCACTCCCCACCTTCTATCCGGTGTTGCCTTCCTACTTATGTCCTTATTGGCTCTCTTCTACTTCTCACATTATGTCTGCGGGGTTTCTTCCCTTTCTCCCCTCCCCCAACATTGTCTTCACTCACCCTCACTATCTTTCACCTTCCTAGGTACCCTCGGTCCCCATGCCTGCCCTGGTTGGCGCCTGCTTTCGTCCCTGCGGGACTCCCCGCCTCGGCTCCCGGTTGGGCCTAACCTGGATGGCTTGTGGGGTCCCGCCGCCTATCTATCAGTGCCTAGTCCCATAGTGAGTATATATTTTTATACCAGCAGCGGGGGCCCTACACCACACCCCCCCACTATTTTTGTTTCTTGTTTTTTATTTTTTATTTTTTTCGCTCATTTTATCCTTATATATTTCTAGATTTACACGTGCTTGCTCCTGACGAGTGGCATGGAAGCCACGAAACGCGTTGAGCCATCAATTGCCATGTTCTACTGTCCTATCAGTTTTATCATATCTTAACTCCCCCCACAGGTCCAACGAGGCTTTAGGTCCAGCAGGCATTATTGTTTTTAATATTATGTTACCCAAAATTGTTTGTGGTGCACTAGGGAATTTGTGAATGTGGTATCCTGAGTCATCATTATTCAACTTTTTTAATGTTGTACCTTGTTACCTATCTATCATTGTACGAACATTACAATGTATGCTATATTTCATCTAATTATATGCTTTTACCTATTTAATTATGCATGTATTGTTTGACTGTATGTACTCTACGGTTACAACTTGTATGCTTGAATACTATGTCAATAAATTTCTCTATGTTCATCCTATTACCCTCTTGCTGTCACATGCTTCATTTAAAGTCCCAACCTTCCTTTTAGCTATTCCCCTTGTTTTGTGATTTAGATTGGGATGGAAACACACGACCTTACCAGGTCATGGTTTCACACAAAGTCCCTAGGGATGGAAATGGGTGACCTTACCAGGTCACGATTTCCTCAAAGTCCCTAAAACCCCCTCCTTTTCTTGTATATATGCACAGGGATGGAAGCATGTGCCATTGCTCTATCTAGCCCCAATTCATTATCCATACTGCCCTTAATGACCTTTGTGATACCTCCCCTGTTTTTTTATGAGTTTATCCTTCCAACCAACTTCATTTATTTTCATCCGTTTTATTTTTTTACATTTTTTCTATAATTTTTCATATTTTTCCATATTTAATGTCATCTCACACATACTGAGGTTTAATCCCATGGGGCTGTGTCGCTGGTGGTGTGTGCTGGTGGGACTGCCTTGCCATCTGGTCTTGTTCCCCTCCGGGAGCCGCGACGCACCTTGCGGGTCTCCTTCCTCCTCCAGGTATTCCTCTGGAGGGATGGACGCCGGTCTACTGTGCATCGACGTCACGCACCACACTGTGCTTGCGGCGTCCTGTCTTGACGCCGTCATGCGCAGTTGCTGTATCCACACTCGTGGGCTATTGGGGAGATATCTGTACCGCCTTGCCGGACAGTTGTCCGACTTGCGGTGCTCCTCCCCCCGCTACACGGCGTGACGTTGGTGGGCGGCCCCGCAGCGGTGTTATATGGACGCTCTCCGGGGTGGCCTGGGCATTCGAGGCTCTCCACACATCCAACCTTACACTATTTGGGAACTCTCCCCCCTCTGGGGCCCCAATCTTCTTTTTCAGGTACACCCATCACTCCCTTCTCGGCTGGTCACTGCACTGGTTGTCCTTGAACTTTCCTCACGCCTCACCCACTCCCCACCTTCTATCCGGTGTTGCCTTCCTACTTATGTCCTTATTGGCTCTCTTCTACTTCTCACATTATGTCTGCGGGGTTTCTTCCTTTTCTCCCCTCCCCCAACATTGTCTTCACTCACCCTCACTATCTTTCACCTTCCTAGGTACCCTCGGTCCCCATGCCTGCCCTGGTTGGCGCCTGCTTTCGTCCCTGCGGGACTCCCCGCCTCGGCTCCCAGTTGGGCCTAACCTGGATGGCTTGTGGGGTCCCGCCGCCTATCTATCAGTGCCTAGTCCCATAGTGAGTATATATTTTTATACCAGCAGCGGGGGCCCTACACCACGCCCCCCCCCACTATTTTTGTTTCTTGTTTTTTATTTCTATTTTTTTTTTTTCGCTCATTTTATCCTTATATATTTGTAGATTTACACGTGCTTGCTCCTGACGAGTGGCATGGAAGCCACGAAACGCGTTGAGCCATCAATTGCCGTGTTCTACTGTCCTATCAGTTTTATCATATCTTAACTCCCCCCACAGGTCCAACGAGGCTTTAGGTCCAGCAGGTATTATTGTTTTTAATATTATGTTACCCAAAATTGTTTGTGGTGCACTAGGGAATTTGTGAATGTGGTATCCTGAGTCATCATTATTCAACTTTTTTAATGTTGTACCTTGTTACCTATCTATCATTTTACGAACATTACAATGTATGCTATATTTCATCTAATTATATGCTTTTACCTATTTAATTATGCATGTATTGTTTGACTGTATGTACTCTACGGTTACAACTTGTATGCTTGAATATTATGTCAATAAATTCCTCTATGTTCATCCTATTACCCTCTTGCTGTCACATGCTTCATTTAAAGTCCCAACCTTCCTTTTAGCTATTCCCCTTGTTTTGTGATTTAGATTGGGATGGAAACACACGACCTTACCAGGTCATGGTTTCACACAAAGTCCCTAGGGATGGAAATGGGTGACCTTACCAGGTCATGATTTCCTCAAAGTCCCTAAAACCCCCTCCTTTTCTTGTATATATGCACAGGGATGGAAGCATGTGCCATTGCTCTATCTAGCCCCAATTCATTATCCATATTGCCCTTAATGACCTTTGTGATACCTCCCCTGTTTTTTTATGAGTTTATCCTTCCAACCAACTTCATTTATTTTCATCTGTTTTATTTTTTTACATTTTTTCTATAATTTTTCATATTTTTCCATATTTAATGTCATCTCACACATACTGAGGTTTAATCCCATGGGGCTGTGTCGCTGGTGGTGTGTGCTGGTGGGACTGCCTTGCCATCTGGTCTTGTTCCCCTCCGGGAGCCGCGACGCACCTTGCGGGTCTCCTTCCTCCTCCAGGTATTCCTCTGGGGGGATGGACGCCGGTCTACTGTGCGTCGACGTCACGCACCACACTGTGCTTGCGGCGTCCTGTCTTGATGCCGTCATGCGCAGTTGCTGTATCCACACTCGTGGGCTATTGGGGAGATATCTGTGCCGCCTTGCCGGACAGTTGTCCGACTTGCGGTGCTCCTCCCACCGCTACACGGCGTGACGTTGGTGGGCGGCCCCGCTGCGGCGTTATATGGACGCTCTCCGGGGCGGCCTGGGCATTCGAGGCTCTCCACACATCCGACCTCACACTATTTGGGAACTCTCCCCCCTCTGGGGCCCCAATCTTCTTTTTCAGGTACACCCATCACTCCCTTCTCGGCTGGTCACTGCACTGGTTGACCTTGAACTTTCCTCACGCCTCACCCACTCCCCACCTTCTATCCGGTGTTGCCTTCCTACTTATGTCCTTATTGGCTCTCTTCTACTTCTCACATTATGTCTGCGGGGTTTCTTCCCTTTCTCCCCTCCCCCAACATTGTCTTCACTCACCCTCACTATCTTTCACCTTCCTAGGTACCCTCGGTCCCCATGCCTGCCCTGGTTGGCGCCTGCTTTCGTCCCTGCGGGACTCCCCGCCTCGGCTCCCGGTTGGGCCTAACCTGGATGGCTTGTGGGGTCCCGCCGCCTATCTATCAGTGCCTAGTCCCATAGTGAGTATATATTTTTATACCAGCAGCGGGGGCCCTACACCACGCCCCCCCCCACTATTTTTGTTTCTTGTTTTTTATTTTTTTTTTTTTTTCCGCTCATTTTATCCTTATATATTTCTAGATTTACACGTGCTTGCTCCTGACGAGTGGCATGGAAGCCACGAAACGCGTTGAGCCATCAATTGCCGTGTTCTACTGTCCTATCAGTTTTATCATATCTTAACTCCCCCCACAGGTCCAACGAGGCTTTAGGTCCAGCAGGCATTATTGTTTTTAATATTATGTTACCCAAAATTGTTTGTGGTGCACTAGGGAATTTGTGAATGTGGTATCCTGAGTCATCATTATTCAACTTTTTTAATGTTGTACCTTGTTACCTATCTATCATTGTACGAACATTACAATGTATGCTATATTTCATCTAATTATATGCTTTTACCTATTTAATTATGCATGTATTGTTTGACTGTATGTACTCTACGGTTACAACTTGTATGCTTGAATATTATGTCAATAAATTCCTCTATGTTCATCCTATTACCCTCTTGCTGTCACATGCTTCATTTAAAGTCCCAACCTTCCTTTTAGCTATTCCCCTTGTTTTGTGATTTAGATTGGAATGGAAACACACGACCTTACCAGGTCATGGTTTCACACAAAGTCCCTAGGGATGGAAATGGGTGACCTTACCAGGTCATGATTTCCTCAAAGTCCCTAAAACCCCCTCCTTTTCTTGTATATACTCAGGTAGATACACTTGGGCCCTAAATGATGTACTTGACAAAAATGTACCATAGCATCCCACTGGGGCAACCCAGACGATGGTTGGGCTGCTCCAGCAAATCGAGAAACCTGTCCAGTGGCCAGGGACTGTAGAAGTGGTGTTTGAGTGTACAAATCAGAGTGCCACACCATAATTAAGAGTCCACAATGAGGTTTTATTCCAAACAGTTGGTGAAGAAGTGTAGAATGCTTCCAAAACTTTCAGTTTGAATCCCTACTAAAGAATACTGTTTATTTTAAGCTATAATGAAGGGGAAAATGTGCAGTCAATCTATATAGCTTGGGAGCCCACAAAATTGATGATTCCGGTGCTAAAAATATACACAACAATAATGGTGGGTGTCACTGCAAAATAATTGTATCCAAACCAAAGAAGAAATGTGGACAGAAACATCAACTAGAGGCTACCACATCATGACCAGGGCTGGACTGGGACAAAAATTTGGCCCTGGACTTCATCCAGACCGGCCCACTTTAATTTTGCAAACACACACAAAAACAGTATATGAACTATATGCAATTGCGCAAAAAACTATACTATACGCAATTGCGCATCAGTGACCATGACCAGCAGTGGCACTAGTAAATTCATTCATCAGTTACCGTGACCAGTGGCAGTAAATTAATTCACCAGTGGCATTAAATTATTCATCAGTTACCATGATCAGTGGCATTAAATTATTCATCAGTTACTGAGACCAGTGGCATTAAATTAATCATTTACTGTGACCAGTGACATTAAATTACAAATCAGTTACCGTGACCAGTGGCATTAAATTATTCATCAATTACCGTGACCAGTGACATTGAATTATTAATCAGTTACCGTGACATTAAATTACTAATCAGTTATCGTCACCAGTGGCATTAAATTATTCATCAATTACCGTGACCAGTGACATTGAATTACTAATCAGTTACCATGACATTAAATTACTAATCAGTTATCGTCACCAGTGACATTAAATTATTCATCAATTACCGTGACCAGTGACATTAAATTACTAATCAGTTACCGTGACCAGTGACATTAAATTACTAATCAGTTACCGTGATTAGTGGCATTAAATTATTCATCAGTTACCGTGGCCAGTGGCATTAAATTAATAATTGACCAGTAGCATTAAATTAATAATTGACCAGTGGCATTAAATTATTCATCAGTTACCGTGGTCAGTGGCATTAAATAATAATTGACCAGTGGCATTAAATTAATAATTGACCAGTGGCATTAAATTAATAATTGACCAGTGGCATTAAATTAATAATTGACCAGTGGCATTATAATAATATTAATATAATGCCACTGGTCAATTATTAGTTTAATGCCACTGGTCAATTATTAATTTAATGCCACTGGTCATGGTAACTGATGAATAATTTAACCATGACCAGTCCAGTGGCACTGTGGCAGTACATCTACAGTACAGATTTACCCCTACCCCCTCCCCCCGCCATGCTGCATATTCAGTTACTACTATTACACAGTTACTTTCTTATAGTAAAGTATTAGTGCTTACTTGAATGAATCACACACAGTCACAGTCGCTTTGGTCCCTGTCTGACTGTACTTGCTGGCTGCCTGCAACTTGGTTCTGTTCTGGTAAGGTAACACTAACTTCCGAATCCTCTTCCTCAGCGGCGCTGGCTCGGCCTCGGCTCCTCTTGGTTGCAGCCCAGGCTTGCTTGCTACGCTGTGCTCCTGGCTCCGCCTCCTCCTATGTCCCCGGGCCGCCTCCGGCCGTGAGTGACGTCACGGCGCCGGGACAAACAGGCCGCCCAAGGCTGTAATGTTAGGGGGAGAGCCTGGGGGAGGGACTAGTGAGTGGCAGCCAGCGTCATGACTCATGATGATGCCGGTGCTTGTGTGACGCCGCCCGCCGGGTGCTTGAGCGGAGCCGCCCCGCGCCCGGCGCCAGCGTTATTCCAACAATGATAGTGTTGAGTCAGAGAGAGAAGTGTAGTGGCCCACTGCTAATCGGCCCACCGGGAAACTCCCGGTAGTCCCGATGGCCAGCACAGGCCTGATCATGACTGTATTCAATAAGAAATATAAAAGATGATAATGCAGTAACAAAAGCCAAAGAAAAAATCTAACATCACAGCGCCATGTTCGCATCCCCAACCCTCTCCCATTTCCCTTCGCTACATTTTTCCATAACAAAATGTGCAGCCCCCAAAATGCATTGACTATAGTGCCTGTTTGGAATAAAACCTCATTTTGGACATTGTGGGACGCTCCGATTTTTACACTCAAAACCCAAAATGGTATATCAGGCTGACATTGCATTCCCTAGTACCACCTTCAGGGCAGTATGCTTGGTATAAAGTAAATTGGGTGCCAGTCACTTTAATCCATTTTTTTTTATTGCTGACTTCACCTTTGGGAAAGAAATTTATAAATACAGGATAACCAAAAAAATATGGCAGCAAATTTGACACAGACAGGCAGAAAGGTGAGACACGGTTGATAATCTTGGCCCTTTAAGAGCAGACACAAAGTAGGTCCATGGCTCTGTATGAGCAGTTATGGTCTCTTTTTTAAATTGCAAAGTCTTTGGAGAATTTAGGCCTGTGGCAATGGTACCCTCATTCACATCCTGCAGACAGATTTTCCAGCTCTTGGGACAACAGTCTAAGTGCCAGCAGACTAAAGGCTCGTACACACGATTGGATTTTCCACTGGGAATTGTTTGATAACAGACTGTTGGCCTAAAATCCGACCGTTTATACATTTCGTGGGACAATTGTTGTCAGGTTTTCCGTGGAAAAATGTTGGATGGCAGGCTTATATATTTTTTCCACCAACAACGGTCTGTTGTCAGATTTTCCGATCGTGTGTACACAAGTCCGCCAGACAAAAGTCCAAAGTACAAACACGCATGCTCGGAATCAATGCTCATCAAACACAACATTAGCAGAAGGTGTCCAAAGGGTGGCGCTAAAGAGCTGAAAAGCCACATAGTACGTCACTACGTTCGTGTTTGTTGGCTGACAATTGTGTGCCGTTTGTATGCAGGACAAGTTCCTGGCCAACGCCAAAGTCTGACGTTTTGTCTGCGGAAAATCTGATCGTGTGTACAATCTTTAAAGTGATCATCACTGAAGTTGGTTACCTCCACAGTTAACTCTTTATACACACAAACAATAGCTGCCACCATGTGGTTTAATGTAAGGATGCACAGTTCACAGTATTTGCTTTAATGATTCTGACCTTTAGACTAGGTTCACATTTACAGTGCCTTGAAAAAGTATTCATACCCCTTTAAATTATTAGTATTCATTCCCCTCGGAATACCCCTTAACTAAATTTGCATCTGAAATGGAGCCAAAGAAGCACAGGACCCTTTTCCAGTGTGGACCGCGGTCACCCTGGAGCTGTATGAACAGGCTCCATTGAGAGCCGGTCACACTCTCCTGTCATGCAAATTGGATGCGGGGAAAACCCGCATCCAATTTGCATCAGTGTGAACCCAGCCTTATGCAGCATTTAAAGTGGAGTTCCACCCAAAAATGGAACTTCCACTTTTTGGATTCCTCCCCCCCTCCGGTGTCACATTTGGCACCTTTCAGGGGGGAGGAGGGAGCAGATACCTGATTAATTCAGTGACCTATGCCACTTCACCTATGCGGTGACCTATGCCACTTCCGGCGCCTACCCCGTCCTCCCCCGCTGTATTCTGTGAGACACAGAACACAGCAGGGACCTGAGAGGACGCGTAGCGCGACTCGCGCATGCGCAGTAGGGAACCAGGAAGAGAAGCCGCACGGCTTCACTTCCTTAATCCCTTACCGAGGATGGCGGCAGCAGCAGCCGAGAGCCGAAGGACGGATCGGCTTCGGCTGCCGACATCGTGGGCTCCCTGGACAAGTAAATGTCCATATATTAAAAGTCAGCAGCTGCAGTATTTGTAGCTGCTGGCTTTTAATATTTTTTTTTTTCAGCGGACCTCCACTTTAAGGAAGGGGGGTCCACTACGAATAAGCGGACCTTGCCTGAAGTGCGAGTAAACTGGGAAGGTTTGAACTTTAAATGAGGCCATGGACATTGTGGAGGTGATTTGAATAAAAGTACATATTTATTGATCGTAATGGTCATAATGGCATGCATAAAACATATCAATGGCAGAAACCACATATAGGAAAGACATTATAATAAATATCAATTCATAAGTATTTACAAACACATATGTATGTGCGTATGTAATACGGACATCAAGGGTACATCAAATATATAACAACTTGGCGCCACATAGTGGTATTAATTGATGGATTATACAATCAAAAATTTCATATACGTACATGTGACATTATAGCAGCACTTGCGGAGGGAATAAAATAGAAAGAACACATATGTACTTTTATTTAAATCACCTCCACTATGTCCATGGCCTCATTTAAAGTCCCAACCTTCCCAGTTTACTTCTGAATTAGGGATGGAGGCACACCACATATGTGCCTGACTCAAAGTCCCAAAATCCCCCCTCTCCTTCTGTTGCCTGAAGTGCAAGGTCCACTTTAATAGAGCAACAGAGAAGAGTATGGAATGTAACTATTTCTTCCTTACCCCTGCTAAAAACTGAACCAGTTACCTTGAATGGGCAATGTACAAGGTTTAATCAAAGGACACAGTGCTCTTAAAGTGGAACTCCAGTCAAAATCCTATATTTTTCCAAATACAGAGGGAAAGCATCTCTCTGTGGCTGGGTTAACACTTAAATCAGATGCGGCTCAAAGTAGGGGTCCGGTGCGTCCCTGTTCTCCATTTCAGGCCTGAATTCGAACCTGAAATGGAGCCAAAGATGGACAGGACCCTTCTGCAGTGCACTCCGTGGCTGCTCCGGAGATGTGAGAGCTGGTCACAGTCTCCTGTCATGTGAATTGGAATGCCGGGAAACCCGCATCCAATACACATAAGTGTGAACCCAGCCTGAGGGGTTTATTGTCTGTCTCTGCTGAACATATTTTTACTCACTTCCTGTTCGGATGACCATAGTCACTGGGACAGTAAATGAGCAGGATCTTCTCATCAGATTTAAAAGCAGCAATACAACCTGACAGACTACAACCCTTCCCTACTCTATAAAGTGTTTTTTTTTTCATTGTTCTGTATTTGTCCAATAGAAAGATCAAAAAAATCAATTAGTGCATATCAAAGTTCATGGAATGAGAAATCCAGGAAATCTTTTGAGAAAGTACCAACAAGCAAAGAGTAAAAACTTTACTGGAACATATAGATTATGAAATCATAAGTGCATAAAATCAATTAGTTCATATAGTGTAAAATCCAAGAGATCTTCTATGAAAATAAGGAAAGTCCCAAAGAAAATTCCCTTGATAATTCTCAGTGAAAACTGGCGTAAAAGAACTTGAAATAAACACCGCTCACAGTGATCCTCCACCACATAAAATACACGCTCTCAGCAAGATCGCGATGACGTCAGAGCGTTCCCCAGACAACGTCAGTTATAGACGAAACGTACGTCGGGAGGTTGACGCTCTGACGTTATTGTGATCTTGCTGAGAACGGGCGCTCGCTATACCGGCCGGCGAACTGCTCTTTTAAACTTCATTTTCTGTAAGTGTTTTACCTTTTCTAATAAATCGTTTATACCGGATTTACGCTATGGCCACCTTTCTTTTATCCTTATGCCCTTGAGTTCGGGTTGGTGCACCATCCATCACACTTCCACAGTCACGCTGTACACAGACAAGCCTCATCATTAGCCGGACATTTGGATCTGGTCCGCATACAAGCTTGATTTGCTTGCTTTTTGGTAAGCGTGTATTTTATGTGGTGGAGGATCACTGTGAGCGGTGTTTATTTCAAGTTCTTTTACGCCAGCTTTCACTGAGAATTCATATAAAGTGACAAGCGCGCATCCAAACAAAGTATATAGTGATACAATGTATGTGAACCAAAAACGTGTTTTCCACACTTTTAACGTGACAGCAATTTATATGTTAAATATTTATAAAAAAATAAGTGAAAAAGATGAGTGAAAAAAATGATGTATCCAATCTTAAAAATATCAACATGCTTCAAACATTGTTGTTAAGCAGAGAATATACAAAAATATCTCTATATATCCTAATGTAACCACCTAAAAATGTGCTAATGTGATACAAACCACACCGTTGCTAAATTATGACCAGCAACAATGTAGCACCCACTTCATACATCAACCTCGTGTTAATAAATAAATCAATAAGTGAAAGCGTTTGAACATCTATAAATTGAAAATCAAGGGTAAAATTCCATTAAACAAAAAAGTCCACATAGAAATATATTATGTTGATGATTAATCACACATCTTCTAATAATGGATAAAACGATGATCCTCCCGCTGCATATGATAAAATTAACCGCTTACCGGATCAGATGGATCTCAAATCATAGAGATCTAATGGGCCTGTTGCATTAGCCTGCCGGCCACTGTGATTGCCACCTGGATAGCGATCAAGGGAGATGTCCTCATCCACTTCTACCGATCAGCAAGCAGGCACTTTCTTTCTTGTTTCAATCACTGATTTCCACCGTGGCGGAGGGGAGGGTTAATTATCTCCCCTGGATCATCCACAAAAAAACAGACCCCTCAATGGAAACAAAACGAGGGAGACTCCATAGTGCAGATGTGTAACATTGGTTTATTTAAAAATAATTTTAAAAGTCACTTAAAAAACTCCACAGCAAATGGTCACAGCAATGACACACAGCACACTAGGAACTGCAAATCAAAAAATTCTAAATAGCACCGCAAACAGGAACTGGATAAAATTAGCTAAAAAATAGCACACACGCAGCAGACTAACAAACCGACTGACTGCATGGAGGAAAAGAAAAAACGTGATGGCGTCACAGCCACTAGCTCCACCCAACGCGTTTCCCCTCAACAGGCTTCCACTGGGAATGAAGAGGGGGCAGGGTCATCTATTTACATCACCGGGTGGCCCCGCCCTCAGCTATATAAGAACTGTCACCCAGAAGAAGCGTCAGTCAGCAGGAGCCTCCCATGGAGGCGGAGCGGTTGCAGCTTTTTTTTATATCTTTTTCGGTCCGTCAGGCGGCATGAATTTAAATTGCGGGACACTTTTTTTTTTTTAATAAAGTACTTGTCCCAAGCTGTCTCTTGTCTTTTTTACCATTTTTGACACTTTTTTTGTGAAATGGTAGGGGTACATTGTACCCCATTACCAATTCAAATAGGGGGGCTGGGATCTGGGGGTCCCCTTGTTAAAGGGGGCTTCCAGATTCCGATAAGCCCCCCGCTCGCATACCCCCACAACCACTGGGCAAGGGTTGTGGGGATGAGGCCCTTGTCCCCATCAACATGGCCAGGATGCGTGCTCGGATAAGGGTCCAGTATGGATTTTGGGGGGGACCACTACACCATTTTTTTTTCAATTTTTGCACAGGGTTTCCCTTTCTCCAAAGCACCCTCCCCATGTTGAGGGCATGTGGCCTGGTACGGTTTAGGGGGGCGCTCTCTCGTCCCCCCTCTTTTCCAGGTAGCGTGCTCGGATAAGGGTCTGGTATGAATTTTGGGGGGACCCCTAGGCCATTTTTTTTTAAAGTTTGGCACAGGGTTCTCCTTAATTTCCATATCAAACCTGAAGGGCCTGTTGTGGATTTTAGGGGGACCCCCAGGCAATTTTTTTTTCAAATTTTGGTTTGGGGTTCCCCTTAATATTCATACCAGACTGGTAGAGGACTGGGGGGGAACCCATGCCCTTTTTTTCAATGAGTTTTATTTATATCAACCGATGCAGCTAAGAAGCCTTCTGCGGCTCGCCCGGGCTCTCCCGTCCCACCGGAGACCCGAACGAAGCCGGAATCGGCTTTTATTGGGTCTCAGATCTAGTAACCCGGAAGCGATGTCATGACATCACTTCCGGTTTATAGAAGGCTTAAAGTCGCCAAATTAAAAAAAATGACAATATTCAAAACTGCCAAACTTGGCGTTTTAAATGCTTTAAGTGCAAGTCTTACCTCAGATCGCTTCATAAAGAGGACCTGCCTATTACTGTCAGAAGGGATGTTCACATCTACCCGTGGTGTCAGAGGGGGGCGGGGTCATCCATTTACATCACTGGGTGGCTCCGCCCTCAGCTATATAAGAACTGTCACCAAGAAGAAGCGTCAGTCGGCGGAGCGGTTTCAGCTTTTTTTAATTTCTTTTTCGGTCCGTCAGGCGGCATGGATTTAAATTTTGGGACACTTTTTCTTTTTAATAAAGTACTTGTCCCAAGCTGTCTCTTGTCTTTTTTTACCATTTTTGACACTTTTTTTTGTGAAATGGTAGGGGTACAATGTACCCCATTACCAATTCAAATAGGGGGCCCGGGATCTGGGGTCCCCTTGTTAAAGGGGACTTCCAGATTCCGATAAGACCCCCCGCCCGCATACCCCCACAACCACCGGGCAAGGGTTGTGGGTATGAGGCCCTTGTCCCCATCAACATAGGGACAAAGTGCTTTGGGAGGCTTCTCCAAAGCACCCTCCCCATGTTGAGGGCATGCGGCCTGGTACGGTTTGCGAGGGGGGGCGCTCTCTCGTCCCCCCTCTTTTCCAGGTTGCGTGCTCGGATAAGGGTTTGGTGTGGATTTTGGGGGGACCCCTACGCCATTTTTTAAAATTTTGCCACAGGGTTCCCCTTAAAATCCATACCAGACCTGAAGGGTCTGGTATGGATTTTGGGGGGACCCCTACACCATTTTTTTAAAAGTTTGGCGCAGGGTTCCCCTTAATTTCCATATCAGACCTGAAGAGCCTGTTGTGGATTTTAGGGGAACCCCCAGGCAATTTTTTTTTTCAAATTTTGGTTTGGGGTTCCCCTTAATATCCATACCAGACCTGAAGGGCCTGGTATGCAATTTAGGGGGACTCCCACGTCATTTTTTAAAAAAATTTTGGTTTGGGGTTCCCCTGTGGGGTATTCCCATGCCATTTTTATCAATGAACTTCTATGTGTATTGTCGACAATGCAATAGCCGCGGGAAGTTTTAAATGGGTTTTTTCCTTCGAAATGTCATTTTGCTGTCAGACTGTTCTAAATACGGGAAACATGCGCCCCTTTACAGGCATACTATAGACACCCCCCAGCTACGAAATTTAAAGGGATATTACACTTTTATTGTTTGACTTTAAGCATTATTAAAATCACTGCTCCTGAAAAAACGGCCATTTTTAAAACTTTTTTTTGCATTGATCCATGTCCCCTGGGGCAGGACCCAGGTCCCCAAACACTTTTTATGACAATAACTTGCATATAAGCCTTTAAAATTAGCACTTTTGATTTCTCCCATAGACTTTTAAAGGGTGTTCCGCGGCATTCGAATTTGTCGCGAACACCCCAAATTGTTCGCTGTTGGGCGAACTTGCGAACAGCCAATGTTCGAGTCCAACATGAGTTTGACTCGAACTCGAAGCTCATCCCTAGCTCTATGTACTCTATGTACTCTGTACATTCAGCGGCTACATGGAGGGATAAGTTCCTCTACATGCTGCCACCCCTGCTGCCCTCCTATCCAGGCGTACAGGAGAGGCTGCACTGACCTGTGCGTATGCTCCTGCTTGATACAGTTATTCATATGTAGCACCCTTGTCCTAAACAGGGCTGCTAATTACTTTAGCTGTCCTGGTGGTAACTAGCCTGGCTAATTTGTAGTCTATTGATCAAATTGGTTTCTCCTAAGCCTGGTGTTAACTGTGATTTCTCCCTTTTGTCAATAGGTGGCACTGTGACCTTTGGCATTAGTGTGATGCATTACAGTGAATTCAGGTTATGAATTCACTTTTCTAAGCCAATCAGCAGGAGTTATTTGGCCGCAGAGGATGCTGGGAGAAGGTATTTATTCGGAGGAAGTCAGGTGCGTGAGGAGCAGCTGTTGCGGCGTAGGCCTGAAGCCTAACCACGTGTGAAGGGGCTCTGCCGGAGGGAGCCTGGTCCATGCCAGGAGGCATGAGATAGGAAGTTGCCAGAGGGTCAACACCTCTTGTTGCCGGTGGCAGGTTGAGAGGGATGGAGTTCTGAAGGAGTACCAGAGGAAACTCTTAATAAGCCAGGGACAATGAAGTGGCTGGGAAAGCTTCAGGAGACAACTCATCCGAGGAAATTCAGTGGGATACTGTAAATTAGGTTGTTGCTACAGGAGACAGCTGTTGCTATAGAATACAGATCGCTGGGTTCAGCTTAACCGCTTCAGCCCCGGAAGAATTTACCCCCTTCCTGACCAGAGTGTTTTTTGCGATTCGGCACTGCGTCGCTTTAACTGACAATTGCGCAGTTGTGCGACGTGGCTCCCAAACAAAATTGACGTCCTTTTTTTCCCACAAATTTCCCACAAAAAATTTTTTCCCCCTGCACCCAAATTTTTAAAAAAATGGCGTGGGGGGGCCCCCAGGCACTATATACTCTACACAGGCATACCCCACTTTTAAGTACACAATGGGGTTTATTTACTAAAGCTGGGAAGTGCAAAATCAGGCTCACTTCTGCATAGGAACCAATGAGCTTCCAGGTTTTATTACCAAAGCTTAATTGAACAAGCTGGGTTAGAAGCTCATTGGTTTCTATGCAGAAGTGAGCCTGATTTTGCACTTTCCAGCTTTAGTACATAAACCCTATTGTGTACTTAAAAGTGGGGTATGCCTGTATATATACTATACGGCTTGCCCTAAAAACTCTGCAGAAAATTGGGCCTTAGGTGGCTCATGTCCTGTTGCAGATTATCAAAATGATCAGATCTCCATACTTTGTGAAAGTAGGGAAAACAGTAATAGGTAGTAAGGGATTCACGTCTTTTATGCAATATAAAATTCACAAGACCGCATATCAGAGATAGTATTGATAATCTTGGGGTTGGGGAAAGGGATTATTGGGTAAGGGTAATGAAAGGGATAATAGGGATAGACAAGAAAGATAGAAAGAAAAGGGAGGGAGGAAGAGGGGAAGGAAAGTAAGGGTTGCCTGTACCCCCTTTCTCTCCACACTTGAGGCATCATATGAGGTAGTGTTGCTTTATATATTTAGCTTACTGTTATTATTCTTTTCTAATTTTTTTTGTTTTTCTCTTTCCTTCATTGATGTATTATATGTTTCTGTTTTGGGTTTTGTTCCCATATAGGGCCGAAATAAGGAAACACTATATAATGTCTATAATAGGCAAATGGGTGAATGCTTTGTGTTTATATAGGATTTATCCTTTGTCTAGATAAGCATGCGTTGTCTTAAAGCGTTGCCAGCAGTACCAGGTTTACATGAATCTAGATTTTTTTCTTGCGAGATACTGATGAGTTCTGCTATTTTTTCCATGTTATTAAGTCTATGATCCCATTCCTCTTTCATTGGGGTGGTCTCTGAGCGCCAATGGCACGGTATACAGTGTCTAGCAGCATTTATCATGAACATCACCAGTGATTTGAGATAACATTTCTTTGGAATAGATGTATGATGGACCAGATATTGAGCAGGTGAAAACTCAACATTTTCTGAAGTGACATCTAAGATAATGTCGTGAATAGATTTCCAAAAAGGCTGTATTTTGGGGCATGACCATCATACATGGAGCATTGACCCATCTGGTATATTACAGCGCCAACATTTGTTTGTGATCGAGTTAGAAAATTTATGAAGGAGAGCAGGGGTCCTGTACCGTCTTGTGAGAATTTTAATCCCGCACTCTTGTGTAGCGACGTTTAGGGAACCCTTATGTATACAGGAACAGAGGTTTAACCATTCAAGGTCCGTGAATTTTATATCTAAATCATGTTCCCAGGTTGTGAATGGGGTAGCAGAAAAGGTTGATTTTTCTCCAAAGAGAGAGGAATATAGATCTCAAATAAGGTGTCTTTGGGGGGCTTTTTTAGTGCAAAGCATTTCTAGAGTTGTGAGTGGCCTTGTCCAAATGTGGGTGTTAACTCTTTTAGAAAGAAAATGTTTTAACTGCATGTATGTCCATGAAGGAATAGAATGCGGTGTCAGTTTACCATTCAGGGCTTCTATAGACATGAGGGAACCTCTATGAAAGAAGTTGTGAGCCAAGACATCCCTATGGGGCCAAATTCTGGAAAGGAAGTTATCGTTTGTTCTGGGGGAAAGTCTGGATTAGCTCGCAGTGGGGATAGAGGACTTAGCCAAGGGGTTTAGTTTATTGGTTTAGATGAATGTCTGAAGACTTCTAAAGTGGGACCAATGAGAGGGTATAGTTTGGCTTGAGAAGGGATATGTTGTGGATGTATCCAGAGTAAAGCTCTCAGACAATGGGGAATCATTTTGTGTTCCATTGTGACTAATTCTTTGACTAGAGGGGGAATATTCCAATTGACTATACATGCGAGATGAGTTGCCCAGTAATAGTGACGGAGGTCAGGAATGGCTATTCCCCCTTTACTTTTCGGAAGTGTGAGGTGGTCAAATTTAATTCTAGGAGGTTTGCCTCTCCATATGAAGGAGGAACATGCTTGTCGGAAGGGGGCAAAGAAAGAGGATGGTATTTTAAAAGGAATAGCCTGCATTATGTACAGGAAGCACAGGAGGATGGTCATTTTAGGTAGGGAAGCTCTGCCGAACCATGAAACATTGAGAGAGTTCCAGCGTTTTAGATCCTCCCGTGTTCCCTTTAAGATTGGTGTATAATTGCATTGAAAGAGTTCTGATAGAGATGTTGGTATTTTAATACCCAGGTAGGTTATTGACTTCTTTGCCCAAGTGAAGGAAAAGTTTTTTTGGCAAGATGTAACTGTATCTGAAGGCAGGGATATATTGAGAGCATTTGATTTTGAATGATTATTTTTTTTTTTAATTTAGAAAGCATTTGGAATTGCTCTAGGTCCTTGAGCAGGTTTGGCAGGGATGTGTGTGGTTCTGTTAGAAAAAGGAGGTTATCAGTGAAAGCCGCTAGTTTGTATGTTTGGTCGTTAATTGTGATACCTCTAATGTCAGGATTTGAGCGTATTTTATTCAGTAAAGGCGTGAGGATAAGGACAAATAGTAATGGGGAAAGGGGGAACCCCTGTCTGGTACCATTGTGGAGACGAAAGGCGTTCGACAGGTGTCCATTCACATGGACTCTAGCCATAGCACTAAATAAATAAAAAAAGTGTTTTTATGTATGCCTGTAGTCGAGATGGAATCCCAATGTATGAAAGTACTGCGTCCATGTAGTCCCATGCCGCCCTGTCAAATGTCTTTTCTGCATCTGGGGAAAGGAAGAAACCCTGTTTTGCTTTGGAGGTTAGCCAGTGATGAAGATGTAGTGCTTTAATTGTGTTGTCCCTGCCTTCTCTGCCAGGAATAAATCCAACTTGGTCCAAAGATATTATGGAGGGGAGTAATGGTAGTAGTCTGTTAGCTAATATTTTGCCATACATTTTTACGTTCATGTTGATAAGGGATATTGGGCAATAAACTGTAACAAGTGTAGTGTCTTTGTCTTCTTTAGGGAGCACTGCAATGTGCGCTTCCAGAAGTTGGGGCGAGGGTTGTGTGTCTGATTGGAATGTGCGGAAAGCAGACAGGAACCTGTGTTTTAAATCTTCCAGAAAGGTTTTATAGTATTGTAGTGGTAAGCCATCTGGGCCCGGCGCTTTACCAATTTTCATATCTTTTATAGCTCTTACAAATTCTTGTTCTGATAGGGGAGCATTGAGTTTGCTAGATATTTAAAGAGAGATAGGGGAGAGTCCACATTTTTTAAGATATTCTTGAATACGTTTTGATCTTTTTTTAGAGCCGTAAGGGCACTTAGGGTTTGAGGGAATGTTGTATAGTGAGTTGTAATATTGTTAAAATTGATTTGCTATTTCTTCATTGGAAGAGTGAGTTGTCCCTTTTTTATCTTTAATTTGGTGTACTGTAGAGCTAACCTTTTTATTCTGTACTGTTTTCGCAAGAAGTCTTCCACTTTTGTTCCCTTGCTTTTAATACATTTTATGTCTTAGAATATATTGTCTTTTTGTTTTCATGTCTAATTCCTCAAGGAGGAGCTTTCTCATTTGAGTCTGTTCTTGATGTATTGAGGATGCAATATTTTGTTTATGCGATGCTTCTAGTGATTGTATTTGGTCCATAAGAGATGAGATCTTAGCTTGTTTTTCTTTTTTGATTTTAGAGGCAGTCTTTAGGAATTTTTCTCTGATGACACATTTATGTGCCTCCCATTGCGTGAGAGGGGATGTTTCCTGGCCTTGGGAAGCTGAAAATGGTCCAAAATCACCAAAAATGCACTCTCGGCCCTGGGAAGCCAAAAATGGTCCTAAATGACGAAAAACGCACTCCCAAGCCCTGGGAAGCTGGAAAGGTCCAAAATGACCAAAAACGCACTCCCGACCCTGGAAAGCCGAAAATGGTCAAAAATGACCAAAAACACACTCCTGATACTGGGAAGCTGAAAATGGTGCAAAATTACCAAAAACGCACTCCCGGCCCTGGGAGGCTGAAAATGGGCCTCGGGGACCAAAAATGCACTCCCGACCTTGGGAAGCCGAAAATGGTCCAAAATGACCAAAAACGGCTGTAAATGGTCTTAAATGACCAAAAATGCTCTCACGGCCCTGGGAAGCCGAAAATGGTCTCAAATGAAATAGAACGCACTTCTGGCCCTGGGAGGCTGAAAATGGGCCTTGGGGACCAAAAACGCACACCTGTACCTGGGAAGTGGAAAATGGTCCTAAAGCAGAGTTCCACACAAATGGAACTTCCGCTTTTCAGAACCTTCCCCCCTCCGGTGTCACATTTGGCACCTTTCAAGGGGGAGAGGGGTGCTTTTTGCACCCACTTCCAGGCATAGACTCCCGCGGGGGTCTACGCCACTTCCCGTCCCCCCTGCGCTGTCTGCTCTGAGACACACAGGTCCCAGAGACAGCAGGGACCATTCGGATTGTGCAGCGTGACTCGCGCATGCGCAGTAGGGAACCAGGAAGTGAAGCCGCAAGGCTTCACTTACCTGATTCCCTTAATGAAGATGGAGGCGGCAGCATCTGAGGACCGAGGGACGGTTCAGCCTCGGGTGCCGACATTGTGGGCACCCTGGACAGGTAAGTGTCCTTATTTTAAAAGTCAGCAGCTGCAGTATTTGTAGATGCTGACTTTTAAAAAAAATTTGGCAGACCTCCGCTTTAAATGACCAAAAATGCACTCCCGGCCCCAGGAGGCCAAAAATGGGCCTCGGGGACCAAAAACGCACTCCATACCCTGGGAAGCTGAAAATGATCAAAAGTTACCAAAAACGCATTGCTGGTCCTGGGAAGCCAAAAATGGTCCCAAATTACCAAAAACGCACACCGGCCCTGGGAAGCCGAAAATGGTCCAAAATGACAAAAAAATGCACTCCCAGCCCTGGGTAGCCGAAAATGGTCCAAAATGACCAAAAAACGCACACCGGCCCTGCAAAGCCAAAAATGGTCCAAAATTACTAAAAAACGCACTCTGGCCCTGGGAAGCTGAAAATGGTCCAAAATTACAAAAAAAGCACTCCGGCCCTGGTAAGCCGAAAATGGTCTTAAATGACGAAAAACGCACTCCCAGGCCCTGGGAAGCTGAAAATGGTCCAAAATTACCAAAAACGCACTCCCGACCCTGGGAGACCGAAAATAGTTCAAAATGACCAAAAACGCATTCCCACCTCTTGCTGACCAAAAATGGTCCAAAAATACCAAGCACGCACTCCTGGCCCTAGGAGGCTGAAAATGGGCCTTGGGGACTGTTGGAAGGCAACATGGTTTAATATCATATTTCTGGAGTTTCACTTCCTGGTTGATACAGACAGGTGGAATGTACCAAGTTGCACATCAAAGCTTTGTAGAACAAAAGGTTGGCTCCTGTCCAACTGTTGTGATCAGATGGAAATCATTCATTAACACTCTGCAAACAAGCTTCAAAAAGGACCATGGCTGACAAGATGATTGATGAATGTTCTGCTACAAAAGATCAAAGGGCCAGCTAAAACTGAAGGACCCAGGTCACATAGTGATGATCCATGGACGCATACTGCCCCTAGAGGCCAATACAGCAGGACAGACAGAAATATAATATATTAAAAGGGTTGCCTCTTGGCAATATCTAATTGGACAGGAGACTAGTGGGGTGTGGTTACGAGTGGGTCTGAATGAATGTGTAAAAGTGCACACAGAAGGGAGATCAATCTCTTTTCCGCTCTTGACTTATGCCTGATGGCTCTCTGAGCCTCATGGCTTTCTCTGTTACCATCTTGAGCCTAGCTGATGAGACCAGGTCTAGGGGACAGCCTTGCGATAAGTACCTTTGATGTTCTTTTGTTATATGCTCTATAGTATTTTCATGTTAGCATTTTCCTATTTTCTTGGGAAATAAATAAGATGTTGTTTTATTAAGCAGTGTGTTTGTTTTCATGGCTAACCTTGTATTATTGTGCTATCAACAGTAACATTATCAGAGTTTTAATGCTCAGTTTGAAGCTGTGGAGCTTGGTGTAAGTGGAGCTGGATTAAGTGGGAGTTAAAAACAAGTGTTAGAGTATACAAGTCTTGCTGTCTGTTGGTGTGTGTTGCTGTCTGTTGGTGTGTGTTGCTGTCTGTTGGTGTGTGTTGCTGTCTGTTGGTGTGTGTTGCTGTCTGTTGGTGTGTGTTTGCTGTCTGTTGGTGTGTGTTTGCTGTCTGGTGTTTGCTGGGTTGCATTTTGGGGACTTTTCCTTTTAGTTTTTAATTTGCCTTTTGCTGTCACTTTTTAAATAGCTTTTTTTTTTTTCTTGTTTCATCAGTCTATCAATTAAGGGGTTTGGTTAATTGCTCACAGGTGCCTATTTAACTTGTTGTAGGACTCAGTCTGAGCGTGCTCAGTTTGAAGCTGTGGAGCTTGGTGTAGTGTAAGTGGAGCTGGATTAAGTGGGAGTTAAAAACGAGAGTTTAAAACAGGAGGTTATAACAGGGGTCATAGTACCTGTGTAGTGTGAGTATCTGAGTGTTGTCTGAGTAGTGTGTGTGGATCGTTAGTACTTGTGTATTGTGTACCTGTGTATTGTCTTGTCGTGTACCTGTGTATTGTCTTGAGTATTAGTGCCAGGAAGCTAGTTGTTAGGTAATTTGGACAGGGTAAAATCCCCAAATCCTCACCAAATTTAATAGGTACGATGCCCGGCGGGTGTGGAGAGGCGACTCTTTGTACATCTTGCCGCATGTATGCGTTCCTTGATCATCCGATCGAGGGCGAATACTGCTGTGCAAAATGTAAGCACATTGTTTCCCTGGAAGCCCAGGTTCTGAATCTGGGGAAGCAACTGTCAGCACTGAGAAGTCCCTCCATACTAAAGGTGAGCCAGGAACGTACACGGCAGGTGCCGGCAGGGGCCAGCACAGAGGCAGGTGGAGACAAAGAGGTGCAGGCACTAGCAAAGAGTAGATGGGTGACAGTCAGGAGGGGTAGAGGGGGAAGTGCCATGGAGGCCGATCCAGGACTGGAGCATCCCAATAAGTACGCTCCATTGAGTGACATTGGTGTAACCAGTCAGGGACCAGCACTGCTGGAGATGAGGGACTCTCCTAGCTGCCAGGGGAAGAACTCCTCCAGTGAGAGTGGGGGGGCAGCAAAGGGAAAGGAAAGACAGATTGTGGTGGTAGGGGACTCAATTCTTAGAAGGACAGAGAGGGCAATCTGTAACCAAGACCTGAAGCGCCGAACAGTATGTTGTCTACCGGGCGCTCGGGTTCGGCAGATCACGGATCTTGTGGACAGATTACTGGGAGGGGCTGGGGAAGACCCGGCTGTCATGGTGCACGTTGTCACCAATGACAAAGTCAGAGGCAGATGGAGTGTCCTAAAGAATGATTTTAGGGACTTAGGAGCTAAATTGAGGAAAAGGACCTCCAAGGTAGTGTTCTCAGGAATACTACCGGTACATCGAGCCACACCAGAGAGGCAGAGGGAGATTAGGGAAGTAAACAAGTGGCTGAAGAGCTGGTGTAGTAAGGAGGGGTTTGGGTTCCTGGAGGACTGGGCCGACTTCTCAGTCAGTAACCGGTACTATAGAAGGGACGGACTGCACCTAAATGAGGAGGGTGCAGATCTGCTGGGAATGAAGATGGCCAAAAAGTTAGAGGGGTTTTTAAACTAGGTGATGGGGGGGAGGGTCCAGAGACAGTGATAGCCAGCGTGGAAGATATTCCAGAGGGTAGTATTGGGGGCATTAGTGGTAGGTTAACCAAAGCACAAAAACACAAGGTGAGTATAGTAGCAAGTCCAAGTTGCAATCTTGAAACACCCAATACGAGGACAATATGCGACCGGTCTAAACTATGTGGCATGTTCACCAATGCCAGGAGCCTGGCGGACAAGATGGGTGAACTAGAGATACTGTTGTACAAGGAGGATTTGGATTTTGTGGGAATTTCAGAGACCTGGTTCAACAGCTCTCATGATTGGCTGGCAAACATTCAAGGGTATACCCTATACCGCAAGGACAGAGAGGGTAAAAAAGGGGGATATAAAGGGGGCCTATATATCAAGAATAATGTACAAGTGAATGTGAGAGATGACATCACTGAGGGGGCTAGGGAGGAGGTGGAATCTTTATGGGTAGAGCTCCAAAGGGATGAAGCTAAGGGGAAAATAATACTGGGAGTATGCTATAGGCCCCCTAACCTGAGGGAGGAAGTGGAGACAGATCTCCTATCACAAATTGGATTAGCAGCAAGGATGGGAAGTGTTATCATAATGGGGGATTTTAATTATCCAGACATAGACTGGGCGGAGGGAACCGCGCATTCATTTAAGGCTCGCCAGTTCCTTAGTGTCTTGCAGGACAATTTTATGGGTCAGATGGTAGACGCACCAACTAGAAATAAAACATTACTAGATCTACTGATTACCAACAATACAGACCTGATAACAGATGTGGAAATATGGGGCAATTTAGGTAACAGCGATCACAGGTCAATTAGTTTCAGTATAAATCACACAAATAGGAGACATGAAGGGAACACAAAGACACTGAATTTCAAAAGAGCCAACTTCCCTAGACTACAAACCTTGCTAAAAGGCATAAATTGGGATAAAATATTAGGAACAAAGAATACGGAGGAGAGATGGGTTTGCTTTAAGAGCATATTAAATAAGGGCATTAGCCAATGTATCCCATTGGGTAATAAATTTAAAAGAGCGAACAAACATCCTGGATGGCTTAACTCCAATGTAAAAATGCATATAAAAGCAAAGGAGAAGGCCTTCAAAAAATACTAGGTTGAGGGATCATCCACAGCATTCAGAATTTATAAAGAATGCAATAAGAAATGTAAGGGTGCAATTAGGATGGCTAAGATAGAACATGAAAGACACATAGCGGAGGAGAGCAAAAAAAATCCCAAGAAATTCTTTAAGTATGTAAACAGTAAAAAAGGGAGGACAGACCATATTGGCCCCATAAAGAATGAGGAAGGACATCTGGTTACAAAGGATGGGGAGATGGCAAAGGTATTGAATTTATTCTTCTCCTCAGTCTTCACGAGTGAATCGGGGGGCTTCAGTAACCAAAACTGCAGTGTTTATCCTCATGACACAACACAGGAAGCACCTACATGGTTAACAGAGGACGGAATTAAAATTAGACTTGAGAAACTTAACATTAATAAATCACCGGGACCAGATGGCTTGCATCCGAGGGTACTTAGGGAACTCAGTCAGGTGATTGCCAGACCGTTGTTCCTAATTTTTACAGACAGTCTATTGACTGGAATGGTACCAGCTGATTGGAGAAAAGCCAATGTAGCACCAATATTTAAAAAGGGCCCAAAAAACATCCCTGGGAATTACAGACCAGTTAGCCTAACATCAATAGTATGTAAACTCTTGGAGGGGATGATAAGGGACTATATACAAGATTTTAGTAATAAGAATGATATCATTAGCAGTAATCAGCATGGATTCATGAAGAATCGTTCTTGCCAAACCAATCTATTAACCTTCTATGAGGAGGTGAGTTGCCATCTAGATAAAGGAAGGCCCGTAGACGTGGTGTATCTGCATTTTGCAAAAGCATTTGACACAGTTCCCCATAAACGTTTACTGTACAAAATAAGGTGCGTTGGCATGGACCATAGGGTGAGTACATGGATTGAAAACTGGCTACAAGGGCGTGTTCAGAGGGTGGTGATAAATGGGGAGTACTCGGAATGGTCAGGGGTGGGTAGTGGGGTCCCCCAAGGTTCGGTGCTGGGACCAATCCTATTTAATTTATTCATAAACGACCTGGAGGATGGGATAAACAGTTCAATCTCGGTATTTGCAGACGATACTAAGCTAAGCAGGGCAATAACTTCTCCGCAGGATGTGGAAATCTTGCAAAAAGACCTGAACAAATTAATGGGGTGGGCGACTACATGGCAAATGAGGTTCAATGTAGAAAAATGTAAAATAATGCATTTGGGTGGCAAAAATATGAATGCAATCTATACACTGGGGGGAGAACCTCTGGGGGAATCTAGGATGGAAAAGGACTTGGGGGTCCTAGTGGATGATAGGCTCAGCAATGGCATGCAATGCCAAGCTGCTGCTAATAAAGCAAACAGAATATTGGCATGCATTAAAAGGGGGATCAACTGCAGAGATAAAACGATAATTCTCCCGCTCTACAAGACTCTGGTCCGCCCGCACCTGGAGTATGCTGTCCAGTTCTGGGCACCAGTCCTCAGGAGGGACGTACTGGAAATGGAGCGAGTACAAAGAAGGGCAACAAAGCTAATAAAGGGTCTGGAGGATCTTAGTTATGAGGAAAGGTTGCGAGCACTGAACTTATTCTCTCTGGAGAAGAGACGCTTGAGAGGGGATATGATTTCAATTTACAAATACTGTACTGGTGACCCCACAATAGGGATAAAACTTTTTCGCAGAAGAGAGTTTAATAAGACTCGTGGCCACTCATTACAATTAGAAGAAAAGAGGTTTAACCTTAAACTACGTAGAGGGTTCTTTACAGTAAGAGCGGCAAGGATGTGGAATTCCCTTCCACAGGCGGTGGTCTCAGCGGGGAGCATTGATAGCTTCAAGAAACTATTAGATAATCACCTGAATGACCGCAATATACAGGGATATGTAATGTAATACTGACACATAATCACACACATAGGTTGGACTTGATGGTCTTTTTTCAACCTCACCTACTATGTAACTATATGTAACTATGTAATAGACTAGCTAACTATAAGAATAGACAAATTAATACATATATGTATTAATTTGAGGGAATTCGTAACCACCCTCGGATAATATTTATTTTAGCAGTTATTTCAGGGACCAAAACGCACTCCCGGCCCTGGGAGGCCAAAAATGGGCCTCAGGGACCAAAAACGTACTCCCGACCCTAGTAGGCCAAAAATGGTCAAAAAGACCAAAAACGCACTCCCGGCCCTGGGAAGGCGAAAATAGTCCAAAATGACCAAAAAAGCAAACCCAGTCCTAGGAGGCCAAAAATGGGCCTCGGGGACCAAAAATGCAATCTCAGGTGTAATAATATTTTTGTATAAAATAAATTATCCATTTATTTTTATTATTGTAGGGATAGGGGCGGGAGGAGGCAGTCGCCTGTTGGTCTTCATGGGCCAGGACTCTTCCCCCTCTCCCTTGGGTGTTATCTGTAGGGTTCCTTGGATAATCTTGTTGATAGTTAGAGCCCTTTCACACTGGGGCGGGGGGCGGCGTCGGAGGTAAAACGCCGCTATCATTAGTGGCGTTTTACCGTCGGTATGCGGCCACTAGCGGGGCGGTTTTACCCCCCGTTAGTGGCCGAGAAAGGGTTAAATACCACCGCAAAGCGCCTCTACAGAGGCGCTTTGCTGGTGGTATAGCCGCGCCGTCCCATTGATTTCAATGGGCAGGAGCGGTAAGGGAGCGGTATACACTCCGCTCCTTCACTGCTGCGGAGATGCTGCTGGCAGGACTTTTTTTACCGTCCTGCCAGCGCATCGCTCCAGTGTGAAAGCCCTCGGGGCTTTCACACTGGAATGAAAGCAGCGGCACTTTCGGGTTGGTGCGATTTTAGTAGTTTTGGACCGCTTTTGAGCTAAAAGGGCTGGGGGTGCGATTTTGGTAATTTTGGACCGTTTTCAGGCTAAAAGGGCCAGGGGTGCGATTTTGGTGATTTTGAACCGCTTTCGGGCTAAAAGGGCCTGGAGTGCGATTTTGGTCATTTTGGACTGATTTCGGGCTAAAAGGGCTGGGGGTGCGATTTTGGTCATTTTGGACCGATTTTGGGCTAAAAGGGCTGGGGGTGTGGTTTTGGTCATTTTGGATCACTGTCAAGCTAAAACGGCCGGGGTGCAATTTTAGTAATTTTGAACAGATTTCGGGCTAAAAGGGTCAGGGGTGCGATTTTGGTCATTTTGGACCAATTTGGGGCTAAAATGGCTGGGGGTGCAATTTTGGCATTTTGGAACGATTTTGGGCTAAAAGGGCCTGGGGTGTGATTTTGGTCATTTTGGACCGATTTCGGGGTAAAAGGGTCGGGGGTGCGATTTTGGTGAGTTTGGACCGATTTCAGACTAAAAGGGCAGGGGGTGCAATTTTGATCATTTTGGACCGATTTTGGGCTAAAAGGGTCGGGGGTGCAATTTTGGATAACTTTCAAGCTAAAAGGGCCGGGGGTGCGATTTTGGTCATTTTGGACCGCTTTTTGGGCTAAAAGGGCCTGGGGTGCGATTTTGGTAATTTTGGACCATTTTCGAGATAAAAAGGCAGGGGGTGAGATTTTTGGTGATTTTGGACCGCTTTCGGGCTGGAAGGGCTCGGGGGTGCGATTTTGGTAATTTTGGACCATTTTCAGGCTAAATGGGCCGGGGGTGCGATTTTGGTCATTTTGGACTGCTTTTGGGCTAACAGAGCCGGGGGTGCGATTTTGGTCATTTTGGACTGCTTTTGGGCTAACAGAGCCGGGGGTGCGATTTTGGTCATTTTGGACTGCTTTCGTGCAAAAAGGCCGGGGGTGCGATTTTGGTCATTTTGGACCGATTTTTGGCTAAAAGGGACAGGGGGTGTAATTTGGTCATTTTGGACTGATTTCGGGCTAAAAGGCCGGGAGTGCGACTTTGGTCATTTTGGTTAGATTTCTGGTGAAAAAGGGCCGGGAGTGCAATTTTGGTAATTTAGGATTGATTTCGGCTAAATGGGCCGGGGGGTACGATTTTAGTCATATTGGACCAATTTTGGGCTAAAAGGGCCATGGGTGCGATTTTGGTCATTTTGGACCGTTTTAGAGATAAAAGGGCCGGGGGTGCAATTTTGGTAATTTTGGATAGATTTCAGTCTAAAAGGGCTGGGGGTGCGCTTTTGGATATTTTGGACTGCTTTCGGGCTAAAAGGGCCGGGGGTGCGATTTAGGTAATTTTGGACCGTTTTTGGGCTAAAAGGGCCAGGGGTGCAATTTTGGAAATTTTGGACCATTTTAGAGATAAAAGGGTCGGGGGTACGATCTTGGAAATTTGGACCGCTTTCGGATTAAAAGGGCAAGAGGTGCGATTTTGGTAACTTTGGACCATTTTAGAGATAAAAGGGCAGGGGGTGCAATTTTGGTGATTTTAGATCACTTTCAAGCTAAAACGGCCGGAGTGCAATTTTGGAAATTTGGACAGATCTTGGGCTAAAAGGGTCGGGTGTGTGATTTTGGTCATTTTGGACCAACTTGGGGCTAAAATGGCCGTGGGTGCAATTTTGGCATTTTGGACCGATTTTGGGCTAAAAGGGCCTGGGGTGTGATTTTGGTCATTTTGGACTGATTTTGGGCTAAAAGGGTCGGGGGTGCGATTTTGGTGAGTTTGGACCGATTTCGAACTAAAAGGGCAGGTGCAATTTTGATCATTTTGGACTGATTTTGGGTTAAAAGGGCAGGGGGTGCAATTTTGATCATTTTGGACTGATTTTGGGCTAAAAGGGTCGGGGGTGCAAATTTGGTCATTTTGAACCATTTTAGAGATAAAAGGGCCAGGGGTGGGATTTTGGATACCTTTCGAGCTAAGAGGGCCAGGGGTGCGATTTTGGTCATTTTGGACAGATTTCGGGCTACAAGGGCCGGGGTGCGATTATGGTCCTTTTGGACCGATTTTGGGCTAAAAGGGCCGGGGGTACGATTTAGGTTATTTATGACCACTTTCAGGCTAAAAGGGCCGGGGGTGTGATTTTGGTCATTTTGGACCGATTTTTAGATCACTTTCAAGCTAAAAGGGCCAAGGGTGCGATTATGGTCATTTTGGACCGACTTCGGGCTAAAAGGGCCGGGGGTGCGATTACGGTCATTTTGGACCGATTTTGGGTTAAAAGGGCCAGGGGCGCGATTTTGGTAATTTTGGACTATTTTAGAGATAAAAGGGCCGGGGGTGCGATTTTGGTCATTTTGGACCTATTTTAGAGATAAAAGGGCCGGGGGTGCGATTTTGGTCATTTTGGACCAATTTTGGGCTAAAAGGGCCGGGGGGTGTGATTTTGGTTATTTGTGACAACTTTCAGGCTAAAAGGGTTGGGGGTGCGATTTTGGTCATTTTGGACCGATTTTGGGGTAGAAGGGCCGGGGGTGCGATTTTGGACCATTTTAGAGATAAAAGGGCCGGGGGTGTGAATTTGGTCATTTTGGACGACTTTCAGGCTAAAAGGGCCAGGGGTGCAATTTTGATCATTTTGGGCCGATTTCGGGCTAAAAGGGTCGGGGGTGCTATTTTGGTGAATTTGGACTGATTTCGTATTAAAAGGGCCAGGGGTGCGATTTTAGTCATTTTGAACCGATTTCCGGCTAAAAGGGCCGGGGGTGTGATTTTGGTCATTTTGGACTGATTTTGGGCTAAAAGGGCCGGGGGTGCAATTTTGGTCATTATTTTGGTCATTTTAGATCACTTTCGAGCTAAAAGGGCCGGGGTGCAATTTTGGTGATTTTGAACCGCTTTCGGGATAAAAGGGCCTGGAGTGCGATTTTGGTCATTTTGGGCTAAAAGGGCCAGGCTGGAATTTTGGACCGATTTCGGGCTAAAAGGGCCAGGGGTGCGATTTTGGTCATTTTGGAACATTTTAGAGATAAAAGGGCCGGGGGTGCAATTTTGGTCATTTTAGATCACTTTCGAGCTAAAAGGGCCGGGGTGCAATTTTGGTGATTTTGAACCACTTTCGGGATAAAAGGGCCTGGATTGCAATTTTGGTCATTTTGGACTGATTTTGGGCTAAAAGGGTCGGGGATGTGATGTTGGTCATTTTGGACCAATTTTGGGCTAAAATGGCCGGGGGTGCAATTTTGGTCATTTTGGACCGATTTCGGGCTAAAAGGGTCGGGGGTGCGATTTTGGTGAGTTTGGACCGATTTCAGGCTAAAAGGGCCCGGGGTGTGATTATGGTCATTTTGGACTGATTTCGGGCTAAAAGGGCCCGGGGTGCGATTATGGTCATTTTGGACCGATTTTGGGTTAAAAGGGCTGGGGGCGCGATTTGGGTCATTTTGGACTATTTTAGAGATAAAAGGGCCGGGGGTGCGATTTTGGTAATTTTGGACTAATTTTGGGCTAAAAGGGTCGGAGGTGCGATTTTGGTTATTTGTGACAACTTTCAGGCTAAAAGGCAGGGGGTGCAATTTTGGTAATTTTGGACTGATTTCGGGTTAAAAGGGCCGGGGGAGCGATTTTGGTCATTTTGGACCGATTTCAGGGTAAAAGGGCTGGGGGTGTGATTTTGAACCATTTTAGAGATAAAAGGGCTGGGGTGCAATTTTGGTAATTTTGGACCAATTTTGGGCTAAAATGGCCGGGGGAGTGATTTTGGCCATTTTGGAGCACTTTCAGGCTAAAAGGGCCAGGGGTGCAATTTTGGTCATTTTGGACCGATTTCAGGCTGAAAGGGTCGGGGGTGCGATTTTGGTGAGTTTGGACAGATTTCGGGCTAAAAGGGTTCGGGGTGCGATTTTGGTGAGTTTGGACCGATTTTGGGCTAAAAAGGCCGGGGGTGCAATTTTGGTGAGTTTGGACCGATTTCGTATTAAAAGGGCCGGGGGTGCGATTTTAGTCATTTTGGACCGATTTCCGGCTAAAAGGGCCGGGGGTGCGTTTTTGGTCATTTTGGACCGATTTTGTGCTAAAAGGGCGTGTGATTTTGGACTGATTTTGGGCTAAAAGAGCCGGGGGTGCGATTTTGGTAATTTTAGACCGATTTTGTGCTAAAAGAGCAGGGGGTGCGATTTTGGTCATTTTAGATCACTTTCGAGCTAAAAGGGCCGGGGCGTGATTTTGGTGATTTTTGAACCGCTTTTGGGATAAAAGGGCCTGGAGTGCGATTTTGGCCATTTTGGACTGATTTTGGGCTAAAAGGGGTGTGATTTTGGTCTTTTTGGACCGATTTTGGGCTAAAAGGGCCGGGGGTGCGATTTTGGTCATTTTGGACTGATTTCAAGCTAAAACGGCCGGGGTGCAATTTTGGTAATTTTGGACCAATTTCGGGCTAAAAGGGTCGGGGGTGCGATTTTGGTCATTTTGGACCAATTTTGGGCTAAAATGGCCGGGGGTGCAATTTTGGTCATTTTGGACCAATTTCGGGCTAAAAGGGTCGGGGGTGCAAGTTTGGTGAGTTTGGACCAATTTCAGACTAAAAGGGCAGGGGGTGCAATTTTGGTAATTTTGGACCAATTTCAGGCTAAAAGGGTCGGGGGTGCGATTTTGGTCATTTTGGACCAATTTCGGGCTAAAAGGGTCGGGGGTGTGATTTTGCTGAGTTTGGACCGATTTCGTGCTAAAAGGGTCGGGGGTGCAAGTTTGGTGAGTTTGGACCAATTTCAGACTAAAAGGGCAGGGGTGCAATTTTGGTAATTTTGGACCAATTTCAGGCTAAAAGGGTCGGGGGTGCGATTTTGGTCATTTTGGACCAATTTTGGGCTAAAATGGCCGGGGGTGCAATTTTGGTCATTTTGGACCAATTTCAGGCTAAAAGGGTCAGGGTGCGATTTTGCTGCGTTTGGACCGATTTCGGGCTAAAAGGGTGGGGGGTGCAATTTTGGTTAGTTTGGACCGATTTTGGGCTAAAAGGGCAGGGGGTGCGATTTTGGTCATTTTGGACTGATTTTGGGCTAAAAGAGCCTGGGGTGCAATTTTGGTCATTTTGGACCACTTTCAGGCTAAAAGTGCCAGGGGTGCAATTTTGATCATTTTGGACCGATTTCGGAATAAAAGGGCCAGGCTGCAATTTTGATCATTTTGGACCGATTTCGAAATAAAAGGGCCAGGCTGCAATTTTGGTCATTATTTTGGTCATTTTATATCACTTTCGAGCTAAAAGGGCCGGGGTGCAATTTTGGTGATTTTGGACCATTTTCGAGATAAAAAGGCAGGGGGTGAGATTTTTGGTGATTTTGGACTGCTTTCAGGCTGGAAGGGCTCGGGGGTGCGATTTTGGTAATTTTGGACCATTTTCAGGCTAAATGGGCCGGGGGTGCGATTTTGGTCATTTTGGACCGCTTTTGGGCTAACAGGGCCGGGGGTGCGATTTTGGTAATTTTGGACTGCTTTCGGGCAAAAAGGGCCAGGGGTGCGATTTTGGTCATTTTGGACCGATTTTTGGCTAAAAGGGACAGGGGGTGTAATTTGGTCATTTTTGGACCGATTTTGGGCTAAAAGGGTCGGGGTGCGATTTTAGTCGTTTTGGACCGCTTTTGAGCTAAAAGGGTCGGGGGTGCGATTTTGGTCATTTTGGACCGTTTTCAGGCTAAAAGTGCTGGGGTGCGATTTTGGTCATTTTGGACTGATTTCGGGCTAAAAGGGCCCGGGAGTGCGACTTTGGTCATTTTGGTTAGATTTCTGGCGAAAAAGGGCCGGGAGTGCAATTTTGGTAATTTAGGATTGATTTCGGCTAAATGGGCCGGGGGTGCGATTTTAGTCATATTGGACCAATTTCGGGCTAAAAGGGCCATGGGTGCGATTTTGGTCATTTTGTGCCGTTTTAGAGATAAAAGGGCCGGGGGTGCAATTTTGGTAATTTTGGATAGATTTCAGTCTAAAAGGGCTGGGGGTGCGCTTTTGGATATTTTGGACTGCTTTCGGGCTAAAAGGGCCGGGGGTGCGATTTAGGTAATTTTGGACCGTTTTTGGGCTAAAAGGGCCAGGGGTGCAATATTGGAAATTTTGGACCATTTTAGAGATAAAAGGGCCGGGCGTACGATCTTGGCAATTTGGACCGCTTTCGGGTTAAAAGGGCAAGAGGTGCAATTTTGGTCATTTTAGATCACTTTCAAGCTAAAACGGCCGGAGTGCAATTTTGGAAATTTGGACAGATCTCGGGCTAAAAGGGTCGGGGGTGCGATTTTGGTCATTTTGGACCAATTTGGGGCTAAAATGGCCGGGGGTGCAATTTTGGCATTCTGGACCGATTTTGGGCTAAAAGGGCCTGGGGTGTGATTTTGGTCAATTTGGACCGATTTCGGGCTAAAAGGGTCGGGGGTGCGATTTTGGTGAGTTTGGACCGATTTCAGACTAAAAGGGCAGGGGGTGCAATTTTGATCATTTTGGACTGATTTGGGGCTAAAAGGGTCGGGGGTGCAAATTTGGTCATTTTGAACCATTTTAGAGATAAAAGGGCCAAGGGTGGGATTTTGGTCATTTTGGACCGATTTTGGGCTAAAAGGGCCGGGGGTGCGATTTAGGTTATTTATGACCACTTTCAGGCTAAAAGGGCCGGGGGTGTGATTTTGGTCATTTTGGACCGCTTTTTAGATCACTTTCAAGCTAAAAGGGCCGAGGGTGCGATTATGGTCATTTTGGACCGACTTCGGGCTAAAAGGGCCGAGGGTGCGATTATGGTCATTTTGGACCGATTTCGGGTTAAAAGGGCCAGGGGCGCGATTTTGGTCATTTTGGACTATTTTAGAGATAAAAGGGCCGGGGGTGCGATTTTGGTCATTTTGGACCATTTTAGAGATAAAAGGGCCGGGGTGTGATTTTGGTTATTTGTGACAACTTTCAGGCTAAAAGGTTTGGGGGTGCGATTTTGGTCATTTTGAACCGATTTTGGGGTAGAAGGGCCGGGGGTGCGATCTTGGACCATTTTAGAGATAAAAGAGCCGGGGGGGGGTGAATTTGGTCATTTTGGACGACTTTCAGGCTAAAAGGGCCAGGGGTGCAATTTTGATCATTTTGGACCGATTTTGGGCTAAAAGGGTCGGGGGGGTGCTATTTTGGTGAGTTTGGACTTATTTCGTATTAAAAGGGCCGGGGGGTGCGATTTTAGTCATTTTGGACCGATTTCCAGCTAAAAGGGCCGGGGTGTGATTTTGGTCATTTTGGACCGATTTCGGGATAAAAGGGCCTGGAGTGCGATTTTGGTCATTATTTTGGTCATTTTAGATCACTTTCGAGCTAAAAGGGCCGGGGTGCAATTTTGGTGATTTTGAACCGCTTTCGGGATAAAAGGGCCTGGAGTGCGATTTTGGTCATTTTGGGCTAAAAGGGCCAGGCTGGAATTTTGGTCATTATTTTGGTCATTTTGGACCGATTTCAGGCTAAAAGGGCCAGGGGTGCGATTTTGGTCATTTTGGAACATTTTAGAGATAAAAGGGCCGGGGGTGCAATTTTAGTCATTTTAGATCACTTTCGAGCTAAAAGGGCCGGGGTGCAATTTTGGTGATTTTGAACCGCTTTCGGGATAAAAGGACCTGGATTGCGATTTTGGTCCTTTTGGACTGATTTTGGGCTAAAAGGGTCGGGGATGTGATTTTGGTCATTTTGGACCAATTTTGGGCTAAAATGGCCGGGGGTGCAATTTTGGTAATTTTGGACCGATTTCTTGCTAAAAGGGTCAGGGGTGCGATTTTGGTGAGTTTGGACCGATTTCAGGCTAAAAGGGCCCGGGGTGTGATTATGGTCATTTTGGACTGATTTCGGGCTAAAAGGGCCCGGGGTGCGATTTTGGTCATTTTGGACCGATTTTGGGTTAAAAGGGCCAGGGGCGCGATTTTGGTCATTTTGGACCGATTTCAGGGTAAAAGGGCTGGGGGGGTGATTTTGAACCATTTTAGAGATAAAAGGGCCGGGGTGCGATTTTGGTAATTTTGGACCAATTTTGGGCTAAAATGGCCGGGGGAGTGATTTTGGCCATTTTGGAGCACTTCCAGGCTAAAAGGGCCAGGGGTGCAATTTTGGTCATTTTGGACCGATTTCAGGCTGAAAGGGTGGGGGGTGCGATTTTGGTGAGTTTGGACAGATTTCGGGCTAAAAGGGTTCGGGGTGCGATTTTGGTGAGTTTGGACAGATTTCGGGCTAAAAGGGTTCGGGGTGCGATTTTGGTGAGTTTGGACAGATTTCGGGCTAAAAGGGTTCGGGGTGCGATTTTGGTGAGTTTGGACAGATTTCGGGCTAAAAGGGTTCGGGGTGCGATTTTGGTGAGTTTGGACCGATTTCGGGCTAAAAGGGCCGGGGGTGCAATTTTGGTGAGTTTGGACCGATTTCGTATAAAAAGGGCCGGGGGTGCGATTTTAGTCATTTTGGACTGATTTCCAGCTAAAAGGGCCGGGGGTGTGATTTTGGTCATTTTGGACCGATTTTGTGCTAAAAAGGGTCGGGGTGTGATTTTGGTCATTTTGGACTGATTTTGGGCTAAAACGGCCGGGGTGCAATTTTGGTAATTTGGACCGATTTTGGGCTAAAAGGGTTAGGGGTGTGATTTTGGCCATTTTAGACCGATTTCAGGCTGAAAGGGCCCAGGGTGCAATTTTGGTCATTTTGGACCCATTTTGGGCTAAAAGGGCCGGGGGTGCGATTTTGGTTATTTGTGACAACTTTCGAGCTAAAAGGGCCAGGGGTGCGATTTTGGTGATTTTGAACCGCTTACAGGCTAAAAGGGCCTGGAGTGCGATTTTGGTCATTTTGGACCGATTTTGGGCTAAAAGGGCCGGGGGTGCGATTTTGGTAATTTTGGACTGATATCAAGCTAAAACAGCCGGGGTGCAATTTCGGTAATTTTGGACCGATTTTGGGCTAAAAGGATTGGGGGTGTGATTTTGGTAATTTTTGACCAATTTTGGGCTAAAATGGCCGGGGGTGCAATTTTGGTAATTTTGGACCTATTTTGGGCTAGGGCCTAAGGTGCTATTTTGTTCATTTTGAACCAATTTCAGGCTAAAAGGGCAGGGGGGTGCATTTTTGGTCATTTTAAACCATTTTAGAGATAAAATGGCCGGGGGTGCAATTTTGGCAATTTTGGACCGATTTTGGGCTAAAAGGGCCAGGGGCGCAATTTTGGTCATTTTGGACCGATTTCGGGCTAAAAGGGTCAGGGGTGTGATTTTGGTGAGTTTGGACCGATTTCAGGCTAAAAGGGCCCGGGGTGTGATTATGGTCATTTTGGACTGATTTCGGGCTAAAAGGGCCCGGGGTGCGATTATGGTCATTTTGGACTGATTTCGGGCTAAAAGGGCCCGGGGTGCGATTTTGGTCATTTTGGACTATTTTACAGATAAAAGGGCCGGGGGGTGCGATTTTTGTAATTTGTGACAACTTTCGGGCTAAAAGGCAGGGGGTGCGATTTTGGTCATTTTGGACCGATTTTGGGTTAAAAGGGCCGGGGGCGCGATTTTGGTCATTTTGGACCGATTTCGGGCTAAAAGGATTGGGGGTGTGAATTTGGTAATTTTTGACCAATTTTGGGCTAAAATGGCCGGGGGTGCAATTTTGGTAATTTTGGACCTATTTTGGGCTAGGGCCTAAGGTGCTATTTTGTTCATTTTGGACCAATTTCAGGCTAAAAGGGCAGGGGGTGCATTTTTGGTCATTTTAAACCATTTTAGAGATAAAATGGCCGGGGGTGCAATTTTGGTCATTTTGGACCGATTTCGGGCTAAAAGGGTCAGGGGTGCGATTTTGGTGAGTTTGGACCGATTTCAGGCTAAAAGGGTCAGGGGTGCGATTTTGGTGAGTTTGGACCGATTTCAGGCTAAAAGGGCCCGGGGTGTGATTATGGTCATTTTGGACTGATTTCGGGCTAAAAGGGCCCGGGGTGCGATTATGGTCATTTTGGACCGATTTCGGGTTAAAAGGGCTGGGGGCGTGATTTTGGTCATTTTGGACTATTTTACAGATAAAAGGGCCTGGAGTGCGATTTTGGTCATTTTGGACCCATTTTGGGCTAAAAGGGCCGGGGGTGCGATTTTGGTGATTTTGGACTGATATCAAGCTAAAACAGCCGGGGTGCAATTTCGGTAATTTTGGACCGATTTCGGGCTAAAAGGATTGGGGGTGTGATTTTGGTAATTTTTGACCAATTTTGGGCTAAAATGGCCGGGGGTGCAATTTTGGTAATTTTGGACCGATTTTGGGCTAAAAGGGCCAGGGGCGCAATTTTGGTCATTTTGGACCGATTTCGGGCTAAAAGGGTCAGGGGTGCGATTTTGGTGAGTTTGGACCGATTTCAGGCTAAAAGGGCCCGGGGTGTGATTATGGTCATTTTGGACTGATTTCGGGCTAAAAGGGCCCGGGGTGCGATTATGGTAATTTTGGACTGATTTCGGGCTAAAAGGGCCCGGGGTGCGATTATGGTCATTTTGGACCGATTTCGGGTTAAAAGGGCTAGGGGCGCGATTTTGGTCATTTTGGACTATTTTACAGATAAAAGGGCCGGGGGTGCGATTTTTGTAATTTGTGACAACTTTCGGGCTAAAAGGCAGGGGGTGCGATTTTGGTCATTTTGGACCGATTTTGGGTTAAAAGGGCTGGGGGCGCGATTTTGGTCATTTTGGACTATTTTACAGATAAAAGGGCCGGGGGTGCGATTTTTGTAATTTGTGACAACTTTCGGGCTAAAAGGCAGGGGGTGCGATTTTGGTCATTTTGGACCGATTTTGGGTTAAAAGGGCCGGGGGCGCGATTTTGGTCATTTTGGACCGATTTCAGGGTAAAAGGGCTGGGGGGTAATTTTGAACCATTTTAGAGATTAAAGGGCCGGGGTGCGATTTTGGTAATTTTGGACCAATTTTGGGCTAAAATGGCCGGGGGAGTGATTTTGGCCATTTTGGAACACTTCCAGGCTAAAAGGGCCAGGGGTGCAATTTTGGTCATTTTGGACCGATTTCAGGCTGAAAGGGTTGGGGTGCGATTTTGGTGAGTTTGGACAGATTTCGGGCTAAAAGGGTTCGGGGTGCGATTTTGGTGAGTTTGGACCGATTTCGGGCTAAAAGGGCCGGGGGTGCAATTTTGGTGAGTTTGGACCGATTTCGTATTAAAAGGGCCGGGGGTGCGATTTTAGTCATTTTGGACTGATTTCCAGCTAAAAGGGCCAGGGGTGTGATTTTGGTAATTTTGGACCGATTTTATGCTAAAAAGGGTCGGGGTGTGATTTTGGTCATTTTGGACTGATTTTGGGCTAAAACAGCCGGGGTGCAATTTTGGTAATTTGGACCGATTTTGGGCTAAAAGGGTCAGGGGTGCGATTTTGGCGATTTTAGACCGATTTCAGGCTGAAAGGGCCCAGGGTGCGATTTTGGTCATTTTGGACTATTTTAGAGATAAAAGGGCCGGGGGCGCGATTTTGGTAATTTTGAACCGCTTTCGGGCTAAAAGGGCCTGGAGTGCGATTTTGGACATTTTTGACCCATTTTGGGCTAAAAGTTCGGGTGGTGCGATTTTGGTCTTTTTTTACCCATTTTGGGCTAAAAGGTCCGGGGGTGCGATTTTGGTAATTTTTGACCCATTTTGGGCTAAAAGGTCCGGGGGTGCGATTTTGGTCATTTTTGACCCATTTTGGGCTAAAAGGTCCAGGGGTGCGATTTTGGTAATTTTTGACCCATTTTGGGCAAAAAGGTCCGGGGGGTGCGATTTTGGTCATTTTTGACCAATTTTGGGCTAAAAGGCCTGGGGGTGCGATTTTGGTAATTTTTGACCCATTTTGAGCGAAAATGGCCGAGGTTGCGATTTTGGTCATTTTTGACCCATTTTGGGCTAAAAGGGCCGGGGGTGCGATTTTTGACATTTTGGACCCATTTTGGGCTAAAAGGTCCGGGGGTGCGATTTTGGACATTATTGACCCATTTTGATCTAAAAGTTCCGGTGGTGCGATTTTGGTAATTTTTGACCCATTTTGGGCAAAAAGGTCCGGGGTGCGATTTTGGTCATTTTTGACCCATTTTGGGCTAAAAGGTCCGGGGGTGCGATTTTGGAAATATTTGACCCATTTTGGGCTAAAAGGGCCGGAGGTGCGATTTTGGTCATTTTTGACCCATTTTGGGCTAAAAGGGCCGGGGGTGCGATTTTGGTCATTTTGGACCCATTTTGGGCTAAAAAGGCCGGGGGTGCGATTTTGGTCATTTTGGACCCATTTTGGGCTAAATGTTCCGGTGGTGCGATTTTGGTAATTTTTGACCCATTTTGTTCAAAAAGGTCCGGGGGTGCGATTTTGGTCATTTTTGACCCATTTCGGGCTAAAATGTCCGGGGGTGCGATTTTGGACATTTTTGACCCATTTTGGGCTAACAGGGCCGGGGTTGCGATTTTGGTCATTTTTGACACATTTTGGGCTAAAAGGGCCGGGGTTGCGATTTTGTTCATTTTTGACCAATTTTGGGCTAAAAGGGCCGGGCGATTTTGGACATTATTGACCCATTTTGATTTAAAAGTTCCGATGGTGCGATTTTGGTAATTTTTGACCCATTTTGGGCAAAAAGGTCCGGGGTGCGATTTTGGTCATTTTTGACCCATTTTGGGCTACAAGGGCCGGGGTTGCGATTTTGGACATTTTTGACCCATTTTGGGCTAAAAGGTCCTGGGTTGCGATTTTTGACATTTTGGACCCATTTTGGGCTAAAAGGGCCAGGGGTGCGATTTTTGACATTTTGGACCCATTTTGGGCTAAAAGGTCCAGGGGTGCGATTTTGGTCATTTTTGACCCATTTTGGGCTAAAAGGGCCGGGGGTGCGATTTTGGACCCATTTTGGGCTAAAAGGGCCGGGGGTGCGATTTTGGTCATTTTGGACCCATTTTGGGATAAAAGGTCCGGGGGTGCGATTTTGGTAATTTTTGACCCATTTTGGGCTAAAAGGGCCGGGGGTGCGATTTTGGACATTTTTGACCCATTTTGGGCTAAAATGTCCGGGGGTGCGATTTTGGACATTTTTGACCCATTTTGGGCTAACAGGGCCGGGGTTGCGATTTTGGTCATTTTTGACCCATTTTGGGCTAAAAGGGCCGGGGTTGCGATTTTGTTCATTTTTGACCCATTTTGGGCTAAAAGGGCCGGGGGTGCGATTTTGGTAATTTTTGACCCATTTTGGGCAAAAAGGTCCGGGGGTGCGATTTTGGTCATTTTTGACCAATTTTGGGCTAAAAGGTCCGGGGGTGCGATTTTGGTCATTTTTGACCCATTTTGGGCTAAAAGGTCCGTGGGTGCGATTTTGGACATTTTTGACCCCTTTGGGGCTAAAAGTTCGGGTGGTGCGATTTTGGTCATTTTTGACCCATTTTGGGCTAAAAGGTCCGGGGGTGCGATTTTGGTCATTTTTGACCCATTTTGGGCTAAAAGGTCCGGGGGTGCGATTTTGGACATTTTTGACCCATTTTGATCTAAATGTTCCGGTGGTGCGATTTTGGTAATTTTTGACCCATTTTGTTCAAAAAGGTCCGGGGGTGCGATTTTGGTCATTTTTGACCCATTTTGGTTTAAAAGGGCTGGGGTGTGATTTTTGACATTTTGGACCCATTTTGGGCTAAAAGGTCCGGGGGTGCGATTTTGGTCGTTTTTGATCCATTTTGGGCTAAAAGGGCCGAGGGTGCGATTTTGGTCATTTTTGATCCATTTTGGGCTAAAAGGTCCGTGGGTGCGATTTTGGACATTTTTGACCCATGTTGGGCTAAAAGTTCGGGTGGTGCGATTTTGGTCATTTTTGACCCATGTTGGGCTAAAAGTTCGGGTGGTGCGATTTTGGTCATTTTTGACCCATTTTGGGCTAAAAGGGCCGGGGGAGCGATTTTGGTAATTTTTGACCCATTTTGGGCTAAAAGGTCCGGGGGTGCGATTTTCGACATTTTTGACCCATTTTGGGCTAAAAGAGCCGGGGGTGCGATTTTGGTCATTTTTGACCCATTTTAGGCTAAAAGGGCCGGGGGTGCGATTTTGGTCATTTTTGACCCATTTTGGGCTAAAAGGGCCGGGGGTGCGACTTTGGTCATTTTTGACCCATTTTGGGCTAAAAGGTCCGGGGGTGCGATTTTGGTCATTTTTGACTCATTATTGGCTAAAAGGGCCGGGGTGCGATTTTGGTCATTTTTGACCCATTTTGGGCTAAAAGGGGCGGGGATGCATTTTTGGTCATTTTTGTCCCATTTTGGGCTAAAAGAGCCGGGGGTGCGATTTTGGTCATTTTTTATCCTTTTTGGACTAAAAGGGCTGGGGGGTGCGATTTTGGACATTTTTTGCCCATTTTGGGCTAATAGGGCCAGGGTTGCGATTTTGGTCATTTTTGACCCATTTTGTTCAAAAAGGTCCGGGGGTGCGATTTTGGTCATTTTTGACCCATTTTGGGCTAAAAGGGCCGGGGGCGCGACTTTGGTCATTTTTGACCCATTTTGGGCTAAAAGGTCCGGGGGTGCGATTTTGGTCATTTTTGACCCATTTTTGGCTAAAAGGGCCGGGGTGCGATTTTGGTCATTTTTGACCCATTTTGGGCTAAAAGGGGCGGGGATGCATTTTTGGTCATTTTTGTCCCATTTTGGGCTAAAAGAGCCGGGGGTGCGATTTTGGTCATTTTTTATCCTTTTTGGGCTAAAAGGGCTGGGGGGTGCGATTTTGGACATTTTTTGCCCATTTTGGGCTAATAGGGCCAGGGGTGCGATTTTGGTCATTTTTGACCCATTTTGGGCTAAAAGGGCCGGGGGTGCGATTTTTGACATTTTGGACCCATTTTGGGCTAAAAGGTCCGGGGGTGCGATTTTGGTCATGTTTGATCCATTTAGGGCTAAAAGGGCCGGGGGTGCGATTTTGGTCATTTTTGACCCATTTTGGGCTAAAAGGTCCGTGAGTGCGATTTTGGACATTTTTGACCCATTTAGGACTAAAAGTTCGGGTGGTGCGATTTTGGTCATTTTTGACCAATTTTGGGCTAAAAGGTCCGGGGGTGCGATTTTGGACATTTTTGACCCATTTTGATCTAAATGTTCTGGTGGTGCGATTTTGGTAATTTTTGACCCATTTTGTTCAAAAAGGTCTGGGGGTGCGATTTTGGACAGTTTTGACCCATTTTGGGCTAAAAGGGCCGGGGGTGCGATTTTGGGCATTTTTGACCCATTTTGGGCTAAAAGGGCCGGGGGTGCGATTTTGGTCATTTTTGACCCATTTTGGGCTAAAAGGTCCGGGGGTGCGATTTTGGTCATTTTTGACCCATTTTTGGCTAAAAGGGCCGGGGTGTGATTTTGGTCATTTTTGACCCATTTTGGGCTAAAAGGGGCGGGGATGCATTTTTGGTCATTTTTGTCCCATTTTGGGCTAAAAGGGCCGGGGGTGCGATTTTTGACATTTTGGACCCATTTTGGGCTAAAAGGTCCGGGGGTGCGATTTTGGTCATGTTTGATCCATTTAGGGCTAAAAGGGCCGGGGGTGCGATTTTGGTCATTTTTGACCCATTTTGGGCTAAAAGGTCCGTGGGTGCGATTTTGGACATTTTTGACCCATTTTGGGCTAAAAGATCGGGTGGTGCGATTTTGGTCATTTTTGACCAATTTTGGGCTAAAAGGTCTGGGGGTGCGATTTTGGACATTTTTGACCCATTTTGATCTAAATGTTCTGGTGGTGCGATTTTGGTAATTTTTGACCCATTTTGTTCAAAAAGGTCCGGGGGTGCGATTTTGGACATTTTTGACCCGTTTTGGGCTAAAAGGGCCGGGGGTGCGATTTTGGGCATTTTTGACCCATTTTGGGCTAAAAGGGCCGGGGGTGCGATTTTGGTCATTTTTGACCCATTTTGGGAGAAAAGGGCCGGGGGTGCGATTTTGGTCATTTTTGACCCATTTTGGGCTAAAAGGGCTGGGGGTGCGACTTTGGTCATTTTTGACCCATTTTGGGCTAAAAGGGCTGGGGGTGCGACTTTGGTCATTTTTGACCCATTTTGGGCTAACAGGGCCGGGGGTTAGATTTTGGTCATTTTTGACCCATTTTGGGCTAAAAGGGCCGGGGGTGCGACTTTGGTAATTTTTGACCCATTTTGGGCTAAAAGGGCCGGGGGTGCGATTTTGGTCATTTTTGACCCATTTTTGGCTAAAAGGGCCGGGGTGCGATTTTGGTCATTTTTGACCCATTTTGGGCTAAAAGGTCCGTGGGTGCGATTTTGGACATTTTTGACCCATTTTGGGCTAAAAGATCGGGTGGTGCGATTTTGGTCATTTTTCACCAATTTTGGGCTAAAAGGTCTGGGGGTGCGATTTTGGACATTTTTGACCCATTTTGATCTAAATGTTCTGGTGGTGCGATTTTGGTAATTTTTGACCCATTTTGTTCAAAAAGGTCCGGGGGTGCGATTTTGGACATTTTTGACCCATTTTGGGCTAAAAGGGCCGGGGGTGCGATTTTGGGCATTTTTGACCCATTTTGGGCTAAAAGGGCCGGGGGTGCGATTTTGGTCATTTTTGACCCATTTTGGGAGAAAAGGGCCGGGGGTGCGATTTTGGTCATTTTTGACCCATTTTGGGCTAAAAGGGCTGGGGGTGCGACTTTGGTCATTTTTGACCCATTTTGGGCTAACAGGGCCGGGGGTTAGATTTTGGTCATTTTTGACCCATTTTGGGCTAAAAGGGCCGGGGGTGCGACTTTGGTCATTTTTGACCCATTTTGGGCTAAAAGGGCCGGGGGTGCGATTTTGGTCATTTTTGACCCATTTTTGGCTAAAAGGGCCGGGGTGCGATTTTGGTCATTTTTGACCCATTTTGGGCTAAAAGGGGCGGGGGTGCAATTTTGGTCATTTTTGACCCATTTTGGGCTAAAAGGGCCGGGGGTGCGATTTTGGTCATTTTTTATCCTTTTTGGGCTAAAAGGGCTGGGAGTGCGATTTTGGACATTTTTTGCCCATTTTGGGCTAATAGGGCCAGGGGTGCGATTTTGGTCATTTTTAACCCATTTTGGGCTAAAAGGGCCGGGGGTGCGATTTTGGTCATTTTTGACCCATTTTGAGCGAAAAGGGCCGGGGTTGCGATTTTGGTCATTTTTGACCCATTTTGAGCTAAAAGGGCCGGGGGTGCGATTTTTGACATTTTGGACCCATTTTGGGCTAAAAGGTCTGGGGGTGCGATTTTGGTCATTTTTGACCCATTTTGGGCTAAAAGGGCCGGGGGTGCGATTTTGGTCATTTTTGACCCATTTTGGACTAAAAGGGCCGGTGGTGCGATTTTTGACATTTTGGACCCATTTTGGACTAAAAGGGCCGGTGGTGCGATTTTTGACATTTTGGACCCATTTTGGGCAAAAAGGTCCGGGGGTGCGATTTTGGTCATTTTTTACACATTTTGGGCTAAAAGGTCCGGGGGTGCGATTTTGGTCATTTTTGACCAATTTTGGGCTAACAGGGCCCCGGGGTTGCGATTTTTGTCATTTTTGACCCATTTTGGGATAAAAGTTCGGGTGGTGCGATTTTGGTCATTTTTTACCCATTTTGGTCTAAAAGGTCCGGGGGTGCGATTTTGGTCATTTTTGACCCATTTTGGGCTAAAAGGTCCGGGGGTGCGATTTTGGAAATTTTTGACCCATTTTGATCTAAATGTTCCGGTGGTGCGATTTTGGTAATTTTTGACCCATTTTGTTCAAAAAGGTCCGGGGGTACGATTTTGGTCATTTTTGACCCATTTTGGGCTAAAAGGGCCGGGGGGTGCGATTTTTGACATTTTGGACCCATTTTGGGCTAAAAGGTCCGGAGGTGCGATTTTGGTCATTTTTGATCCATTTTGCGCTAAAAGGGCCGGGGGTGCGATTTTGGTCATTTTTGACCCATTTTGGGCTAAAAGGTCCGTGGGTGCGATTTTGGTCGTTTTTGACCCATTTTGGGCAAAAAGGTCCGGGGGTGCGATTTTGGTCATTTTTGACCCATTTTGGGCTAAAAGGGCCGGGGGTGCGATTTTGGTCATTTTTGACCCATTTTGGGCTACAAGGGCCGGGGGTGCGATTTTGGTCATTTTTGACCCATTTTGGGCTACAAGGGCCGGGGTTGCGATTTTGGACATTTTTGACCCATTTTGGGCTAAAAGGTCCTTGGTTGCGATTTTGGTCATTTTTGACCCATTTTGGGCTAAAAGGGCCGGGGGTGCGATTTTTGACATTTTGGACCCATTTTGGGCTAAAAGGTCCGGGGGTGCGATTTTGGTCATTTTTGACCCATTTTGGGCTAAAATGTCCGGGGGTGCGATTTTGGTCATTTTTTATCCTTTTTGGGCTAAAAGGGCTGGGGGGTGCGATTTTGGACATTTTTTGCCCATTTTGGGCTAAAAGGTCCGGGGGTGCGATTTTTGACATTTTGGACCCATTTTGGGCTAAAAGGTCCGGGGGTGCGATTTTGGTCATGTTTGACCCATTTAGGACTAAAAGTTCGGGTGGTGCGATTTTGGTCATTTTTGACCAATTTTGGGCTAAAAGGGCCGGGGGTGCGATTTTGGACATTTTTGACCCATTTTGATCTAAATGTTCTGGTGGTGCGATTTTGGTAATTTTTGACCCATTTTGTTCAAAAAGGTCTGGGGGTGCGATTTTGGACATTTTTGACCCATTTTGGGCTAAAAGGGCCGGGGGTGCGATTTTGGGCATTTTTGACCCATTTTGGGCTAAAAGGGCCGGGGGTGCGATTTTGGTCATTTTTGACCCATTTTGGGCTAAAAGGTCCGGGGGTGCGATTTTGGTCATGTTTGATCCATTTAGGGCTAAAAGGGCCGGGGGTGCGATTTTGGTCATTTTTGACCCATTTTGGGCTAAAAGGTCCGTGGGTGCGATTTTGGACATTTTTGACCCATTTTGGGCTAAAAGATCGGGTGGTGCGATTTTGGTCATTTTTGACCAATTTTGGGCTAAAAGGTCTGGGGGTGCGATTTTGGACATTTTTGACCCATTTTGATCTAAATGTTCTGGTGGTGCGATTTTGGTAATTTTTGACCCATTTTGTTCAAAATGGTCCGGGGGTGCGATTTTGGACATTTTTGACCCATTTTGGGCTAAAAGGGCCGGGGGTGCGATTTTGGGCATTTTTGACCCATTTTGGGCTAAAAGGGCCGGAGGTGCGATTTTGGTCATTTTTGACCCATTTTGGGAGAAAAGGGCCGGGGGTGCGATTTTGGTCATTTTTGACCCATTTTGGGCTAAAAGGGCTGGGGGTGCGACTTTGGTCATTTTTTACCCATTTTGGGCTAACAGGGCCGGGGGTTAGATTTTGGTCATTTTTGACCCATTTTGGGCTAAAAGGGCCGGGGGTGCGACTTTGGTAATTTTTGACCCATTTTGGGCTAAAAGGGCCGGGGGTGCGATTTTGGTCATTTTTGACCCATTTTTGGCTAAAAGGGCCGGGGTGCGATTTTGGTCATTTTTGACCCATTTTGGGCTAAAAGGTCCGTGGGTGCGATTTTGGACATTTTTGACCCATTTTGGGCAAAAGATCGGGTGGTGCGATTTTGGTCATTTTTCACCAATTTTGGGCTAAAAGGTCTGTGGGTGCGATTTTGGACATTTTTGACCCATTTTGATCTAAATGTTCTGGTGGTGCGATTTTGGTAATTTTTGACCCATTTTGTTCAAAAAGGTCCGGGGGTGCGATTTTGGACATTTTTGACCCATTTTGGGCTAAAAGGGCCGGGGGTGCGATTTTGGGCATTTTTGACCCATTTTGGGCTAAAAGGGCCGGGGGTGCGATTTTGGTCATTTTTGACCCATTTTGGGAGAAAAGGGCCGGGGGTGCGATTTTGGTCATTTTTGACCCATTTTGGGCTAAAAGGGCTGGGGGTGCGACTTTGGTTATTTTTGACCCATTTTGGGCTAACAGGGCCGGGGGTTAGATTTTGGTCATTTTTGACCCATTTTGGGCTAAAAGGGCCGGGGGTGCGACTTTGGTCATTTTTGACCCATTTTGGGCTAAAAGGGCCGGGGGTGCGATTTTGGTCATTTTTGACCCATTTTTGGCTAAAAAGGCCGGGGTGCGATTTTGGTCATTTTTGACCCATTTTGGGCTAAAAGGGGCGGGGGTGCAATTTTGGTCATTTTTGACCCATTTTGGGCTAAAAGGGCCGGGGGTGCGATTTTGGTCATTTTTTATCCTTTTTGGGCTAAAAGGGCCGGGAGTGCGATTTTGGACATTTTTTGCCCATTTTGGGCTAATAGGGCCAGGGGTGCGATTTTGGTCATTTTTAACCCATTTTGGGCTAAAAGGGCCGGGGGTGCGATTTTGGTCATTTTTTATCCTTTTTGGGCTAAAAGGGGCGGGGGTGCAATTTTGGTCATTTTTGACCCATTTTGGGCTAAAAGGGCCGGGGGTGCGATTTTGGTCATTTTTGACCCATTTTTGGCTAAAAGGGCCGGGGTGCGATTTTGGTCATTTTTGACCCATTTTGGGCTAAAAGGGGCGGGGGTGCAATTTTGGTCATTTTTGACCCATTTTGGGCTAAAAGGGCCGGGGGTGCGATTTTGGTCATTTTTTATCCTTTTTGGGCTAAAAGGGCTGGGAGTGCGATTTTGGACATTTTTGCCCATTTTGGGCTAATAGGGCCAGGGGTGCGATTTTGGTCATTTTTAACCCATTTTGAGCTAAAAGGGCCGGGGGTGCGATTTTTGACATTTTGGACCCATTTTGGGCTAAAAGGTCCGGGGGTGCGATTTTGGTCATTTTTGACCCATTTTGGGCTAAAAGGGCCGGGGGTGCGATTTTGGTCATTTTTGACCCATTTTGGACTAAAAGGGCCGGTGGTGCGATTTTTGACATTTTGGACCCATTTTGGACTAAAAGGGCCGGTGGTGCGATTTTTGACATTTTGGACCCATTTTGGGCAAAAAGGTCCGGGGGTGCGATTTTGGTCATTTTTTACACATTTTGGGCTAAAAGGTCCGGGGGTGCGATTTTGGTCATTTTTGACCAATTTTGGGCTAACAGGGCCCCGGGGTTGCGATTTTTGTCATTTTTGACCCATTTTGGGATAAAAGTTCGGGTGGTGCGATTTTGGTCATTTTTTACCCATTTTGGTCTAAAAGGTCCGGGGGTGCGATTTTGGTCATTTTTGACCCATTTTGGGCTAAAAGGTCCGGGGGTGCGATTTTGGAAATTTTTGACCCATTTTGATCTAAATGTTCCGGTGGTGCGATTTTGGTAATTTTTGACCCATTTTGTTCAAAAAGGTCCGGGGGTACGATTTTGGTCATTTTTGACCCATTTTGGGCAAAAAGGTCCGGGGTGCGATTTTGGTCATTTTTGACCCATTTTGGGCTAAAAGGGCCGGGGGTGCGATTTTGGTCATTTTTTATCCTTTTTGGGCTAAAAGGGCTGGGAGTGCGATTTTGGACATTTTTTGCCCATTTTGGGCTAATAGGGCCAGGGGTGCGATTTTGGTCATTTTTAACCCATTTTGGGCTAAAAGGGCCGGGGGTGCGATTTTGGTCATTTTTGACCCATTTTGAGCGAAAAGGGCCGGGGTTGCGATTTTGGTCATTTTTGACCCATTTTGAGCTAAAAGGGCCGGGGGTGCGATTTTTGACATTTTGGACCCATTTTGGGCTAAAAGGTCCGGGGGTGCGATTTTGGTCATTTTTGACCCATTTTGGGCTAAAAGGGCCGGGGGTGCGATTTTGGTCATTTTTGACCCATTTTGGACTAAAAGGGCCGGTGGTGCGATTTTTGACATTTTGGACCCATTTTGGACTAAAAGGGCCGGTGGTGCGATTTTTGACATTTTGGACCCATTTTGGGCAAAAAGGTCCGGGGGTGCGATTTTGGTCATTTTTTACACATTTTGGGCTAAAAGGTCCGGGGGTGCGATTTTGGTCATTTTTGACCAATTTTGGGCTAACAGGGCCCCGGGGTTGCGATTTTTGTCATTTTTGACCCATTTTGGGATAAAAGTTCGGGTGGTGCGATTTTGGTCATTTTTTACCCATTTTGGTCTAAAAGGTCCGGGGGTGCGATTTTGGTCATTTTTGACCCATTTTGGGCTAAAAGGTCCGGGGGTGCGATTTTGGAAATTTTTGACCCATTTTGATCTAAATGTTCCGGTGGTGCGATTTTGGTAATTTTTGACCCATTTTGTTCAAAAAGGTCCGGGGGTACGATTTTGGTCATTTTTGACCCATTTTGGGCTAAAAGGGCCGGGGGGTGCGATTTTTGACATTTTGGACCCATTTTGGGCTAAAAGGTCCGGAGGTGCGATTTTGGTCATTTTTGATCCATTTTGCGCTAAAAGGGCCGGGGGTGCGATTTTGGTCATTTTTGACCCATTTTGGGCTAAAAGGTCCGTGGGTGCGATTTTGGTCGTTTTTGACCCATTTTGGGCAAAAAGGTCCGGGGGTGCGATTTTGGTCATTTTTGACCCATTTTGGGCTAAAAGGGCCGGGGGTGCGATTTTGGTCATTTTTGACCCATTTTGGGCTACAAGGGCCGGGGGTGCGATTTTGGTCATTTTTGACCCATTTTGGGCTACAAGGGCCGGGGTTGCGATTTTGGACATTTTTGACCCATTTTGGGCTAAAAGGTCCTTGGTTGCGATTTTGGTCATTTTTGACCCATTTTGGGCTAAAAGGGCCGGGGGTGCGATTTTTGACATTTTGGACCCATTTTGGGCTAAAAGGTCCGGGGGTGCGATTTTGGTCATTTTTGACCCATTTTGGGCTAAAATGTCCGGGGGTGCGATTTTGGTCATTTTTTATCCTTTTTGGGCTAAAAGGGCTGGGGGGTGCGATTTTGGACATTTTTTGCCCATTTTGGGCTAATAGGGCCAGGGGTGCGATTTTGGTCATTTTTGACCCATTTTGGGCTAAAAGGGCCGGGGGTGCGATTTTTGACATTTTGGACCCATTTTGGGCTAAAAGGTCCGGGGGTGCGATTTTGGTCATGTTTGATCCATTTAGGGCTAAAAGGGCCGGGGGTGCGATTTTGGTCATTTTTGACCCATTTTGGGCTAAAAGGTCCGTGAGTGCGATTTTGGACATTTTTGACCCATTTAGGACTAAAAGTTCGGGTGGTGCGATTTTGGTCATTTTTGACCAATTTTGGGCTAAAAGGGCCGGGGGTGCGATTTTGGACATTTTTGACCCATTTTGATCTAAATGTTCTGGTGGTGCGATTTTGGTAATTTTTGACCCATTTTGTTCAAAAAGGTCTGGGGGTGCGATTTTGGACATTTTTGACCCATTTTGGGCTAAAAGGGCCGGGGGTGCGATTTTGGGCATTTTTGACCCATTTTGGGCTAAAAGGGCCGGGGGTGCGATTTTGGTCATTTTTGACCCATTTTGGGCTAAAAGGTCCGGGGGTGCGATTTTGGTCATGTTTGATCCATTTAGGGCTAAAAGGGCCGGGGGTGCGATTTTGGTCATTTTTGACCCATTTTGGGCTAAAAGGTCCGTGGGTGCGATTTTGGACATTTTTGACCCATTTTGGGCTAAAAGATCGGGTGGTGCGATTTTGGTCATTTTTGACCAATTTTGGGCTAAAAGGTCTGGGGGTGCGATTTTGGACATTTTTGACCCATTTTGATCTAAATGTTCTGGTGGTGCGATTTTGGTAATTTTTGACCCATTTTGTTCAAAATGGTCCGGGGGTGCGATTTTGGACATTTTTGACCCATTTTGGGCTAAAAGGGCCGGGGGTGCGATTTTGGGCATTTTTGACCCATTTTGGGCTAAAAGGGCCGGAGGTGCGATTTTGGTCATTTTTGACCCATTTTGGGAGAAAAGGGCCGGGGGTGCGATTTTGGTCATTTTTGACCCATTTTGGGCTAAAAGGGCTGGGGGTGCGACTTTGGTCATTTTTTACCCATTTTGGGCTAACAGGGCCGGGGGTTAGATTTTGGTCATTTTTGACCCATTTTGGGCTAAAAGGGCCGGGGGTGCGACTTTGGTAATTTTTGACCCATTTTGGGCTAAAAGGGCCGGGGGTGCGATTTTGGTCATTTTTGACCCATTTTTGGCTAAAAGGGCCGGGGTGCGATTTTGGTCATTTTTGACCCATTTTGGGCTAAAAGGTCCGTGGGTGCGATTTTGGACATTTTTGACCCATTTTGGGCAAAAGATCGGGTGGTGCGATTTTGGTCATTTTTCACCAATTTTGGGCTAAAAGGTCTGTGGGTGCGATTTTGGACATTTTTGACCCATTTTGATCTAAATGTTCTGGTGGTGCGATTTTGGTAATTTTTGACCCATTTTGTTCAAAAAGGTCCGGGGGTGCGATTTTGGTCATTTTTGACCCATTTTTGGCTAAAAAGGCCGGGGTGCGATTTTGGTCATTTTTGACCCATTTTGGGCTAAAAGGGGCGGGGGTGCAATTTTGGTCATTTTTGACCCATTTTGGGCTAAAAGGGCCGGGGGTGCGATTTTGGTCATTTTTTATCCTTTTTGGGCTAAAAGGGCCGGGAGTGCGATTTTGGACATTTTTTGCCCATTTTGGGCTAATAGGGCCAGGGGTGCGATTTTGGTCATTTTTAACCCATTTTGGGCTAAAAGGGCCGGGGGTGCGATTTTGGTCATTTTTGACCCATTTTGAGCGAAAAGGGCCGGGGTTGCGATTTTGGTCATTTTTGACCCATTTTGAGCTAAAAGGGCCGGGGGTGCGATTTTTGACATTTTGGACCCATTTTGGGCTAAAAGGTCCGGGGGTGCGATTTTGGTCATTTTTGACCCATTTTGGGCTAAAAGGGCCGGGGGTGCGATTTTGGTCATTTTTGACCCATTTTGGACTAAAAGGGCCGGTGGTGCGATTTTTGACATTTTGGACCCATTTTGGACTAAAAGGGCCGGTGGTGCGATTTTTGACATTTTGGACCCATTTTGGGCAAAAAGGTCCGGGGGTGCGATTTTGGTCATTTTTTACACATTTTGGGCTAAAAGGTCCGGGGGTGC